>NW_010271403.1:18555-38678 GCF_000690775.1 Eurypyga helias
CCAACTTTCCCTTTTTTTATTTGCTTTTGTTAACAAGCCCAATTCCCTCAAAAAAAAGTCTTAAGGACCATGCTTCTATATAATTTAAACAACTTCCAACTGCTTTTGACAATTTTTAAATGTTGACATCACAGTTCAAATAGAATCATAGTTTTAGTTGTATTATTTTTGTCTCTTACAGCACTTTCCATTGTTTTTCAAATGCATCTGTCACACCTGTATGTAGTCACACAAATTGGAAAAGAGTATTTTGGAGTTGTTGTTGATGGGAGAAGGGAGTGAAGGGGAAGGCAGCCTCGTGAACACAACACCTAAGTAAGTTTTTGGAATATACTAGACCATGCACAGGATGAATAAAGATCTTTAAGCTACCTTGCTGTTCTCAAGCAAGGCACATTCTTAGTCAGAACCTAAAAATACAGATCAAACAATCTCAAATCCAGTTTTTGGACCTAATAAAAAAATCTTAAGCATTTAAATGAATTTAACCTTATATTTCAAGAACCAAGGGCTGGATTTCTCCTGTATTTTTTCCTGTCTATGCAGTGAGTTGAACTAATCCTTCTGCCTCTGAATGAGATCACATTAAAATGTCCATAATGATTTAACTGAATTTACAGTTCTAGGAAAATAAAGACACTTCCCACTATTCTTTTCTACATGACAAGAGCTTGGCAGAGACAAAACACTTAATTTAGGAATATGCACTCCGAAGCCCTAAGCTGCCAGTGCCAAAATGGGGGCACTTTTGATTTGCCATTTGACTGAGATGTCGAATAAGGACAAATCAAGTGAGATTTTCAGAGGTGCTGACTTTTTAGCAATTTTCTAACGGATCTCAAATTGCCCTTGACAACTGGCTCCTTGATCCGAGCTTGTCCACTCTCATCCCAGTCCCTTCACCTCTGCTGTGCTCCGCAGCTGCTGCCTTATCTCCCTCTCCTCCCCTACAGTTTCCCACAGAGCTCCCCTTTTCCTTCTCTTTTCTAATCCCGGAATAATATTCCCCTGTCAAAAGGGAGAATCAACATATCATTTTTCACCCCAGCACTGATAGCTATGTACTACCCCTCTTCCCTATTCTAAATTTTGTCTATTTACACACGAGGCGACTCACCCCAGCACTGATAGCTATGCACTACCCCTCTTCCCTCCCCATTTTGTCTATTTACACACGAGGCGAGGGGAAGTGTCCAGCAAACCATGCCTGCCTTTGGCTGCTCTCGCATAAATCACAAACCTCTGCAAGAAGAAAAGCAGGGAATCTTCCTCTCCAAGGACTTGGACAGTGATATTCCTCAAGCTGAACCCTGACAGCAAGCACCGTGGTCTCACCAGGCAGAAAATTCACACCATTACTCTTAACCCACACGGTTAGACTGAACCGGGAGCGCTGTCTGTACTCCTAGCACAGGATACAATTCTTTACTCATGGCCTACTAAGACGCTTCCATTTACTACCTTTTCCTCTTTGAATTTCTCCTTGTTACTCAATAATACAGCCACAATACTTGGTATCTTACTAACCTTAAAAAATAGAATACAACACAGGCTTCCGTTTGTCCCAAACTCCTTCATGTTGTTGCTCAATGGTGTATTTAAACTGAGTAACTACACCAAGATCCAGACAATCTTTGTAAGGTGGATTAGCAACACCTCAGATGAACCCGGCTGCGCCAGGGATACGGTGATCAGCATTTATGTCCCCTACAGAAAGTGAAAAATAACTGGCTCTTTAAGAACGGTGGGGTAAAGTCAAAGATCACTAGAATGCTACAGAGCTTTTGCCCCAAAGGCACCAGAGTTTGCCAAATTGGAGATATCTCTGGCTTACGTTCAGTTTAGAAGTTAAAAACAGAAAGATGCATCATGAAAAGTTAGGCAGTCTGAGAAGAGCACAGCATTCTGGAAACCTGGGAAGCGTCCTTCAGTAAAGCTATAAAACAAACTCCCAGCAGCATTTGCCAGGTTTTGTAATGTTCTTACCCATTAGCTTTCTGAGCTTATGGCTTTTCAGGGCTTCCATCTGCATGACCATCACTCCTCCGCACGGTCCTACGCAGCAGTGACCGAGGCGCCCTCGGTGCAGATCCATCACTCGGTCACCGTCTCTTCCCTGAGCCAGACCCTTCCCCTCTGCCTCCTCAGCCTCCTGCGTTCCCGACTTGCCCTTCTCCCTGAACCGTCTCGTCCACCTCCCAAGGACACGGTCCCTTTGTCAGTACCTGCAACAGCCCCGAGCCCTGTGGGTTTTATGCTCTTGGCCCCGTTTCCAGTCCCAGCGCTTCCCTCGCTTTTCGCCCTCCGCATGCTCATCAGGGGTTCCCTAGTGGGGTCCAGGATCTAGATGCCTGTTTAACTTCCATCCTCAACATTTCAAACCCATTAGTCAGGGCCTGGACTGGGGCCATCAGAACAAGAGTTTTGTAAGGTAAACGGTAACTCCCATATTTTCTTCACCCCCTGCATCTGGAAGACAAATAATGAGTCCCAGGGTGTATTGTTCATTCTCATCCCATATTAATTTTAGTTATAATGAGACGCTAATAGCTCTTCTGGCTATTAGGTGGAGGTACCACAAAGCATGGCGGTGGGCAGCCGGAGATGGGACGATGGCAGATCTGCCCCTTCACGCGCTTCGCCACTTTCTCTCCAATTAGCAAGCCTGGTCGTTGTCACCCTAATGAGTAACCCGTGACAGTCTGCATTACCTGCAAAACTTGATCCAGACCAACCTATTGTCAGTGCAAACCATGAGTAAAACCCCATTAAGCCCCCAGGCGACTGTGCCTCTAGCTGCATTGCTATAAATACACATCCACGCTGTTAAGTAGCCCAACTGTTAAACTCATCTGCAAGAGCAGCGCCTTCAGCCCGTCGCTGTTAATTCATTCAGGCTCCCCTCGTCTTCATTTCAGATAATCTCAGGCTGCTTCTCCCTTGAGTGAGATAATACTTCGTTAACTCACTCTGTGGGAAGGACAGAAGACAACAAAGAGCCTGTGGAAGACAGCCAGAGACAACTTGAAGGCGACGGCAGCTCTCCCGTCAGTCTCAGGCTTGAGACACTGGGGGCTGTTTGCTTACATTTGCTTTCGGCAGCAACTCTTCCCCGAGGTGTCCTTCACGGGCTCTGATCTTTGGTCACAGCCTTTTTATAGCTGTAAATCAAGTTCCTTCATGTTAACGTGTCCCTTTGCTTACCACCATCAAATGTTATGGCAGATCTGCTTTTTGCTCTGTATTTAGATTACATGAACTACATAAATATACCACAGTGTAATGAGCTATAGACTATTCAAACTACATACATTTTAATAAAGATCCAACAGAGTTCTAGGCTCTTTTTATATTCATAACTCCTTACCTAGCAAACCCATCCACCATCCACTTTATCTTTATGATCTCTTTATCATAACAACAACACTGGGTCCTCAGCAGGTGCCAGTGAGAGGGAGGTGCATGTAAATTGGTTCTGTCTCAACAGTATAATACCCAATTCCAGTGCACATTGACTGTGATCTTCATTATAAAATAGTCAGGGAACATCTGAATATGGCAACAGATGCTTTTCCAATGGCTGTAATTGAGAGGAACAATGGACAGACTAGAGATATTTGTTTGCAGGATCAACATGATGTGACAGGTCGTGTGTCTTCTGCCCTGTGTAACAAACAGACATCTCCTTTTTGCTGTAAGATAAGGCTCTAACCCCCTTGGGTGGAGAAAAGACCAGTGAAGAAATTACGCAGAAACAGGAAAGAGAAGGTGTCACAGTGCAAAGAGAAAACCACGAAGGGAGGGTAAGATGACAGCAAAGTAGAGTTCACCCCAAGTAACTCCAGAAACCCTAAAATGTGGCCATGAGACCCTCAGCACCACTTTGTTCTGCAAGGCCACTCCTACGTGGCAGTGTGGAAAGAGAGAGGACATAAACCTTGCAAGGGACTAAGGTAACAGGTTGGTTGAATTCTGTTCCCAAGAGGCACCCCTCATTTTCACTGCTTCAAGGGCGAGTGCACAGCACCAAAGGATGCTCACCTTTCCCTAAAGCCAAAGAAAACACCCGCACGCACTCAAGTATGACATAGATGTGCGGTAATTTCAGTGAACAAAACGCGAGTACCAAACTGCTCTGACCTAAACCTCCTACGCAGCAACTCAAAACTCAGTATCACGTTTTGGTGACCCATCAAAAAGATAATTTGCGTTTCCTTCCAGCTTTATGCTTACATTGTTTTCAATGTTACAATCTTCATCATCCACTTGGAAAGAAAAACAAAAGCAAAGTGTTAGAGATAAAATCCTAACCCCACTGAAGTAGGGAGGAGTTTTGTGCAGATGAGAGCAGAGTGGATGACTTGGAGATACCTGGGCAGAAATTCTGCGCAGGGTTTGATGGAAACGATTACAACCGTAGCACTGACCACGGCGAGGAACGTGCGCTGTTCTGTTGGAGAGCTATGTCAGTTCAACAAGCACTGAGAAGGAGGAAAGAAAACTTAACACCTAAATGGAAATTATATAAAGTAATCAAATGGTAACTCCATGGGCATTGACAATTTCCCCATTTTTAATAATCTCTGGAGATTCAGTTTGCTGAAACAAATTCATGGAGGAAGAAATCTTACTGATGCACAGCAACGCCGAGACTAAGCGGTAGCTTATGTTGCACAGAGATCACCTGAAGTGCTGACATTGGAAAAAAGGCAGTATTACGTTACTGCTTATGCAGAGAAAGAGGCAGCACCTGCAAGGACGGTGCAATTTTGTGACAGTTTTCCAAGTCCGCTACTCCCTCACCTGTTGCTATGGTTTCTTCAGTGTACATTTAAACAGGGCAGGGTGCTTTTACCCTTTTCTACAGTGACTATTCCTGTAAAGCAGTTTACCCAATATCCAGCTTTTTTCAGCTTTGTTTCCTTGGTCCCGTTTACACTCTCTGT
The DNA here is from genome assembly GCF_000690775.1 of Eurypyga helias. Classification (NCBI taxonomy): domain Eukaryota; kingdom Metazoa; phylum Chordata; class Aves; order Eurypygiformes; family Eurypygidae; genus Eurypyga; species Eurypyga helias. The sequence goes on from NW_010271403.1 coordinate 23,502, forward strand.
GCTACATCACCTCAAAATCTGTAGGCTGTAGGCATATCCTTCCATCATCACTGAATCCTTATGTATTTTAATCTCACCTCATTATCAGGGACAGGATTTCTTCTTCCTTGCTCTCATGCTTTTTAGGTTTTCGTTCTTGCACTTGTTTTCAGTTGGTCAATATTTTTTTCCCAGTCAGGTGTCTAAAAAAAAGAAGACAATGCAGAAAGAGAGCTGTCATACACAGGGTTAGGCCTTATCATATCCAAACAGTATTTTTGACACCATCTATGACTATTACGAAGGTTGTAGTTCATCAAAATTGTTGGATCTTGATTTGTGCCCATACACCACACTAAAGATTTCCTTTGATCGCAATAGGGAGCAATCCTTTCTTAGGATACCATTTTTTTGTAGACCATCTGTTTGTTTTCATTGATGCTTTTATGGAAAAAACAAAGAAATGAGAAAGAGAGTTATGTACCTGTATCTAGTATTTTACCAAGGCGCAAGATGAAGACATGATTCGAGACACTAAAATCTAAACTACTGTCACAGCTTACTCGCTGGATAAATATGCAAAAGCCCTGAAGACGTAGGAGCGTATCACAGACGAAAGCAGTTTTCCTGGGAAAGTTTTGCACAGAAGAAATTTGTTTCAAGGAGAGGTTGGAATGACAGAGAGCGAGCTCCTTGGTGCTTGATAAACTGAAAGTGCTAGGGCTCCTGTGGGACAGCACGGCAGCGATGTTAAGCTATGAAAGAGAGAAAACTAATCAGAAAAGTGATGGAGGAAGGTCAGCGGGAAGGGTGAGTAAATACTCTCCAGGGATGTGTGCCCTCAAGGCCCCTGAAGTTAACAGGAGATTATTTTAATCTCTGTGTAACTGAAGCCTGGGCCAAAGCCCAGTAACACTGCTCTCAGATCCAGTGCTGCCAGGATTTCTGCTTAGCTCTGTGCATCATCAGCCCAACAATAAATTTAGCCTTGGTGGAAAACTGCTCGGTGCACACTAGGGAACGTCATGCAGAATCAAACCTGATCCTGAGCTACGCAGATTTACGACACGTGTAGGTCCACCAGCTTCAGACACAAACCTACGGCTCGGAAATGTCAGCGGAACCCACGCTTCCGACACAGCGTCGAAACCAAGTGCTTACGTTAGGAAGCCGGGCTCCTGACGGTCCTGGGGGGAAGCTAAACCCTTAATTCAGGTGGTCTGCATCATCCCCTGGCAGCTCCCCGACTCTGCAGGAAGCACCGAGGCTCGGCAGCCCCTCTGCCGTGTCCTTGGAACGCCCTCTGCACAGCCCCGGCCGTAGCAGGGCATCACGCGCATCCGCAGGTTTTACTGATGCCCTTGCTTGCCCTCTGAAGATCACTTTCTCCCTCTCACACCATGAAATTAAAGCGCATTACTGAAGAAGCCAACATAAATTAATTTAATATGGAAGAGAACTGCAGTCGGCTCTCCTTACGCAGTGCAAGCGTCGCGTAGCTTGTGCACCGAGCACGGAACAGCTCTGGCACAGCGTTTCACTGGATTTCCTCCCCTAAGGAGCAGATTCACTCTCTACTCCCCCCACACAGACACAGTAACGAAACGAGCTACCCCAGGCCAGAAAACGCAGATGTGCTGCTCTGCGTGCTCTTGACACCCAACTCCGCGTCCACCGAGAGCGAAGCCAGAAATGTCCACCACACCCAAGCCATCTCCGAAGAATTAGACAACCATGCCCTTCCTCCACCAGATACAGCACGTAAGAATTACAGGGTTTATTAACCCCCTTCTGGTTTCTCTTCCTTCCCTATCAGCCTCTTCACCTGAATAAGGGCCCCAAAAAAACATCGTTTCTCATGAAAAATACTGCACTACACACTGGGTAAACGGCAAACCCGTGCACAGAATAAAGAGCCGTTATTCTTCCTGACAGTACGATACGGAGCCAGTAACTAGGAGTAACTGGGGCCAGGCCCTTGGGGAAAAAGGCCAACAGGATTCCAGGGTATTTCCTCTTTCAGCACTAAGCAGTCTGTAGAGAGTCAAAATTTATCATTATACCAGACTCATGCTTGAACCCGTCAACTTTTCTTCCAGGAACTTTGGTCCACATATAAATAGAGACTATTGGTACATGCTGAAGTGCTTGGCTTTTGGTTTTGCCACAGGAATAAGAAATGAACACGAGCAGGTATATAAGGACACATGAGCACGAGTGTGCAAGACACAAACGGCCTAAGGCATTTTTTCTAACCACAGAGCATGAACCTGATTTTACTGAGAAGTCGTATTTACACATCTGACATTTGCATGCAGTATTATAAAGTTAATCTAGGTTTCTTCAAAAAAAATGAAGATCATTATTCAGCCACAGGATGCTGTGAAAATAGATTTAATGGAGAGACAGGGAACAACAGTCAAAGCTCTGTCTATAATGCTGCACATGGTCAAAAAGCTCAAAATTACGCAGGGGCTTCACTGATAAGAGCACAATGATAACGTTAGCCTGGTGCTTCCGTTTCCACAGAGGAGACAAAAGCTGAATATTTACTGTAGCACCCAGAAAACCACCACAACCACCCCACAGACACATGTTCCCATGGTGCCAGGCATCCAGTTCCTCTGTGCACAACTGCCCCCTGCCTTTACTCACTGGCTCAGTTCTTCCCTCAAAGGATAAAACCTCCCTTCACAACTGTGTCGCTGGAAACATGGAAGCTACCAGGTAGCTAATACATCCTCTCCCAGTCTAAAACCAAAATCAAGAGCCACAGTTTCTCAACTTCTCGAACGCTCCTTCTGGACCAAGGTCATTTGCTTTTCGATCGGCATCGGTCCAGCAAAGCACTTACACGCCGTTAACTCCAAGCTCGTGAGCAGTCCCCCTGATTTCAGTGGGACTCCTCGCAGGGTTGATGTTAAGCAAAGGCAAAAGTGACTTGCTGGACCAGTGCCACAGGCTGAAAAGCCCTCAAGGCAGAGACTCAGATTTCCATGCGTGGAGTGCCTGGCTCATTTTGCATGAACGGTACTTAAAGATAATGACAATAATCACAAGAACCTCTGCTATGTCAGGTACGGCGGCAAACGGAAGATTTTTGTCAGACAGAAGAGAAAACAATCATCCATCCAAACTGGTGTGACAGCTGCTATCAGGTGTTGTTTCTGTGTTTCCTAGGACAACGAAAATAACATTATTGTGTTTCCACAGCAACCCAAATGTATTATGTCGTGATGCAAAATACATTCACCGTATGCAAAGTAACATACCAGATGAAAGATCCTTATCCAGCTCAGCTCAGCTATTCCTCCCAGTCACCTGCCTAATATCAAACCAGTCTAGAATTTATGTGTCTGTTCCTGCACTGTGCACACAGAGTTACAAGTCAATAAAATAGCCCGCAATTTGTTGGGGTTTGAACATAGGTACCTGCATTGTATGACTGATCGTGAGCATCACAGAATCACGGAATGGTTTGGGCTGGAAGGGACCTTAAAGCCCACCCAGTGCCACCCCCTGCCATGGGCAGGGACACCTTCCATAGCCCAGGTTGCTCCAAGCCTCATCCAGCCTGGCCTTGGACACTCCCAGGGATGGGGCATCACAACTTCTCCGGGCAACCTGTCCCAGTGCTCCCCACCCTTATCACGCATATGAGCCACAAACCGCTTTCTTCCTCTGCTTACACAGGTAACTTGGAAATGCTTTTCCGACCATTCCTTCCTCGTTATTCGATAAATCTGTAGTAGTAGAAAATGGGCAAAAAGTTCAGCTTGAAACTGGAGGTACACGGGCGACGGACTGAGCCTTGGCTGTAGGCTGAGCCCTGAGGGGATCGCTCCCGCCGGCACGCAGCCCAGCCCGGGGCTGATGCACGGGAACGCCCCGTGCAAGGCGTGTGGCACACACCGTGTGTGCTGAGCGCCCTCGTACGCCAAAATCAGCCCCACCCGGGGTGCAATAGACTCAGTCTCAGGCTGGATTTTTGGGAATCGTTAGAGCCGCCTTGCCGGGATGATTTACACATACAGAGGCTGGGTTTTGTATGTGCGGTAACTCCTAAGCATGTCGCAAGGCGGATGCCCACGCCCCACACCACACACGTGATTACGCATCCCTGTTCAGGGTGCCTCGGACAGGAATGTGAAATGATTAAACATCGCAGGCGAAGAACCACCACCACAACCGTCACTCGGTCCGGAGCAGGGGTGCCAGTAGCTGGAAAGGCTGGAGATGGAAGAACTGGGGTTCCCTAAAAATCCCAAGCTGGATGATGACTCCTAGAGCTGGGTCAGCCACTCTAAAGCCTGTGAAGACCAGGAGAAGTTGTGTCCAGTACTACCAGTCCATCCGCAGGTGAACCCGTGCTCCAACAGGATTTGACCCAGAGCGAGTGGCCCACAACCCAAGCAAATCCATCGCTGCTTTCCTAAAGTCATAGCCAGCGTCTTGCTGGCAGGAGTCGCCTCTTCATAGCTGTGCTCTTGATTTTACTGTGAAACGACAGCTTCAAGTTACAGCGAAAGCAAAATAGAACTGGTGGGACAATGTAGAAAAGGTTGGCTGGCTGACCTGTTTGTGAACATAATTATTTCAGTTTTGATGAAAAAAGAGAGACTGGGGTCACAGATACAAGTATTTACAAGTGCAAGCTATTATCTTAAGAACTCTAGGATTTAGCTAGGGAAAAATACATTTACTGGAATGAGCACTGACAAGTAAAATATTTAATCCCCAAAGTTTTATTTCCCCCAGACATAAAATAATATTACTTTGAATGGTCCATAAATAACATTAATGGAGAGATTTTGAATGGGAAATCTCTAATGATATATGAGAGAGGACTTAAATAGGTTTAACTGGGCTCTTTCTCAAACTTGGCAACTGTGTTACAAATGGTTTTGGTTTTTTTAAGCCACGTTATAATCTGTTATCTGTTTGGATCAAATCCTAAAGAAGCTTTTTGTTCCCAATTTGCAAACGCCTCCAACGCAAAAGTAATTGTGGGAAAAATATATCTGACTGCCCGACCAAGTTTAGAGAAAAGATGATTTGGGCGCTCTGTGCTGTGATGTGAGCGCTCTGTGGGCGGGTGGATGGTTATGCAAAGCCTCATTTGTGCTCCAGCATAATGTACATGGGGGGAGGCTTCATTGCAGAGTCCACCTGAGCTTCCATCCAGAGCATAAACGGCTTAAATGCTGCGTTTTTTGTATTAATGTTCTAATACAGCGCTATTCGAACAACGGTTTGAGATAGGTAAGTGCTATTGAACTCATTTTTAAAAGTTAAATGAGAGAAGCAGAAAGGCAGACAAGCTATTTGTCCAAATTAGCATAGGAATGTTCTCCCCCCTCCACGTGAGACCTTTCTAGTCCTCAACTCTGCGCCTGGAGCAGAAGGAGCACAAGTACTGGGACGTAAACCACGGGTCAAAATTTAAGCTCACGTCAATGGACATCATTCCCCCGACATGACAATTTTGAGCAAAGGAGAAATTCCATCAACGATGAGTCACCAGCAGAGGGGCAGTTCAGGATTAGAAACAGGAATAAAACCGTGGCTGGAGTGGGAAAAGACCGAAGCGCTGGCTTAAAAAGGGCGTGATGGGTTTGTGACAGAGCGTTCAGCCCCACTCGCTGACGGTGAAATTGGGCATTAATCCAACTCTGTCCATCTGCATGAACACCAGTTTGAGCCCAGCACAGGAACGGTTAACCTCACTGAACCAGAGGTATGTGTTTGTCATGGCGACCCCCCTGAAAAGACAAAACTGCATCCAGCATCATTCAGACGACCCAGAAAAGCCATGCAGAGCACAACTACCAGCTCCGAATGTCTGCGACTAAGCATGTACAAAAGAACTGCTCAAGAGTATAATTATGGGGGGAAATTTTGATTATGCCTAACAAAAAATAATAAAGTAAGCAACATTATTTAGATTGGTAATTAGCACGCATTATCTCAAAATGCCACACGCAGGATTTTACTATGTCAACATGAAGACGCCTTAATTGCAGCATTAGTAAGAAAAACTATAAAAAATAAAATCAGAGATTACTACTCTACTGTAAAAATCCTGAGTTACTGACATTCTGTGCTTGATAAATATTTCAACGCTGTGAATACAAATTAAAGAAAACCATTCACAAGCAGCAGTTCCTCTGCTCCCCCTCCCCACAACTTACACTTCCAGAGTAACTTTCTTTAACCTCTAGCAAATTTTGTCACCATTTTCCAAAAGGATCCACATTTTTTGAAAGGCTTCTGCAGTGTAACTCCCCAAACTGGCCACGACTCTCTTTGTACGTGTGGGTGTTTCTAGCAGTTTTTACACATAGTAACCAAAACCACAGGAACAGTTCTAAAACACCCATGGAAAACATGCCAAATGCGCCAGGAAGATGTTTAGATTGGATATCAGGAAGGAATTCTTCCCGCAGAGGGTGGGAGCACTGGGACAGGTTGCCCAGGGAAGCTGCGGATGCCCCATCCCTGGGAGTGTCCAAGGCCAGGCTGGATGAGGCTTGGAGCAACCTGGGCTATGGAAGGTGTCCCTGCCCATAGCAGGGGGTGGCACTGGGGGGGCTTTGACATCCCTTCAACACAAACCACGCTGTGATTCTGTGTTAAGAATACCAACCTATCCATATCAACTCAAAAAAGCAGGCAATAAAAATATAAAAATAACCCTAAATTTTGTGTCTGTATTTAATGTACTTTATAGCCAAAGATTTCTTAACTGTTGAGATTTTGCCCGAGGACTGAGAGGTCTGAGAGTTTTATCTTCGAATCGGCATTGATGTGAAATTAATACAAAATGGTAAATGTGTGGACTGATAAACCGAAAACATTTACACTCATGGGAACAGCAGATCTTTACGCTCCTCACAACAAACATCTTTACCGACTGGGCTGTTTGCTGTTATTTTTATCAAGTTGCCTAACAGCCTGTTTAGGGTTGTAACCAACAGCCGTAACATAATAAATTTATAGAAACCACAGATGTAAACCAGTTATAAAATCTTTTCCTACAAACCACATTTTCAGTGAGATATTGAAATAAAGGATTTCTGAGCAATATTTCTGGCTGCTCAAAATTATAGTCAACGGAAGTACATGGGTTTAGTGCAACTAAGCACGGGCATTACATTAAGCACGTAATTAGTCCTTTCAAAACACGAGGAATGAGGTCTATGGTTAGAATTTAATTGCCCATTGGCACAACCAGGAAAATACGTAATTTCTATACAAACCAAACTCCTGTGCAAGGCATTCTGTAACAATAACCCTAACGGTCAGCTCCGCTGACATCAACTTCTAATATAGATGTTTTCTCTCCCTCAATCAATAGTATTTATTCTTTTTCTATTTCAGGGTAATTAATCACCTACATAAGCTACTCTCTTATGAAATAAGCTAAACCAATGAAACCAGTTCCAGGCAAGTGGAAATACTCAGTGGATCTGTTTCTCCAGATATTTATACTCACAAAAAATAGAATTGCCCGGGTACACAATCAGAATCCAAAGGCAGTGCCTTAAAAGACCTTTTGGAAACAGGCTGTTGCCGCTGTTGTGTTTTCTCATACCAAAAAACAAAATTTGCAAGGTTTGTTATTCTCTAAGAGCACCCATAAAACAGAATACCTTCCGCACCATATTTTTTTTCTCTTTCTACATTTAACTGCAGAATGGAAGCAAAAAAAGCTCCAAACACTGAGCCTTAATTATAACTGTTAGCTATCGTAACACTGCATATTCACATATAATCATACAAAGGTTTGGGCTGAAAAGGACCTCAAAGCCCCCTCAGTGCCACCCCGTGCCATGGGCAGGGACACCTTCCATAGCCCAGGTTGCTCCAAGCCTCATCCAGCCTGGCCTTGGACACTCCCAGGGATGGGGCATCCACAGCTTCTCTGGGAACCTGTCCCAGTAATGAATGAACGTGAAAACACAATATTTCATTAGTTGCTGAGCGTCATATAACAAGGACAATAACTATTAAGTTATTGTCAAAAACTAAAACACCTCCCAGAGGCCAAATTAGTGTGGAAATAACGTCTATTACAAATCCTCTCTCAAAAAGAAATATCTTCTACGTACCTTTTAAATATTCTTATAGCTTCTCAATCTACTTTTCACAAGGTTTTGTATTTTCTGGGCTTTCACCAGAGTTCTTCCACCGACCGTGCTGCGTGCAATGATCGCTTTGCCTTCAGATACGGAAAAGCATTTAGCGTTTTCAGACAATTTGAGTCTCCAAAGCAAAAACCGCAGGGACCGCCTGTTCCACCCCTCCAAAAAAGGTCTCTGCAGAGCTGCCCAGGTAAACTGACGCTTGGGGGGGAGTTACCTATGTGAACGCTGAGCAGAGCGTTTGAGAAGGAATTAAAGAGAAGGAGGTTGAGCAGCTTGTGGACTGGGTACGAAGAACACGGGCAGGAAGAGAGTGGGCAGCACGGTGTTGAATGGAAGAGCCGTAGAACCAAGGAAAAACCTCACCTGCAATATTTCTCCTTCCATCGAGGAAAATGCACATCCTCTCTTTGCTTTAAATCATCCATGTTGCTGCAAAGGTCAACCTCCTATAGGAATATTCTCTCCTACTTAGGACAACTGGTAATTTTTCCTATTTTTTTACTAACTCAAAAGAAATGAATTCTCTAAAATTCATGTGTCCTAATATATCACGCTGACATTCTGGCATTTTCATCTTCAGTCCCTGCAGTGGGAAACACGGATTGTTCCATCAGATGTCCCAGGCAGTGACCTTCCAGCTAAGTACGACACACTTATTTTTGTTACCATCTCAATGAAAATACTTCAATAGAAAGAAACTATGAAAAATTAGCTCGACCCAAATGCTACCATTCAGGCCTTTTGGAACCACATTACGTTGTTACCCCACAAGTCCCAGAGATGACGTTTGTAAGACTCTCTGCAATAACAAGTGATATGATTAAAGCAGTTCCTGACCCTTCTGCAAAATATTTAAAGTCTTGGTTAAAACTCAGAAAAAAACCCACCCTCTGTTGCATATGTAAGTTTTGATCAAATTTATGAGACGTTGTTGTAATTTTGATGATAATATCTTGCCTTATGGAACCTCCCATTAAAGTCACTTTCTGGGGAGTCCGGGAGACTCTTCTGCCTGAGGAAAGATCAACCTATCGCTCTTATTTTGCTCCCAGTTCAAAGCCACTGCGAAGCGTTTGCTGAAGGTTCAATTCTGCAACACCTTGAGCCTGATTCCGTTGGAGCCAGATTCCACCGGACCGTACTCCTTCCTTCAGCTGAGCGTTGGATCTGATCCCGTCACGAGACAAATTGTCCACTACAATTAACACTTGGGAAACGGCGCTCTCGGTGCCACAAGAAACCGTGCACAAAGCATTGAAACACAAGATGTAAAACAAAAACTGAAGATTCAAACAGGACAAAGACGCTGTCGATCAACTACATTGCACAGCTAAAACCTTATTTTTATGTATTTGTTTTGATTAATCAGAAATACTGATCTGATATCCCAGAAGATTAGTTTCCTTACGTCTAACAATGGCAATAAATCATCCATAGTTTCAACAGAGAAATGGTTTTTAAAAGTGTTGAGTTCCCTGTGCCTCGGTCACAGAAGTTCAGAATTTTCCTGCATTTAAATTAAGATCGTTGTCATTTCCAGCTTTCTTCAGGAATCTTTTCTCCTAGGTCAGATTAAGCTGTATCTAGCGTGCCAGAATCATCATCCTTTTTTTTGTTGTTTGTTTAAATGAGCATCCCTGTAGGAATTCTGAAAAATGTCAGAGTATAAAAACATTTATTTCTGTCCTTTGACTGGAGCAGGGCAGCTTGAAAATTCCTAAATTCAACCGCAACTAGCAATTCTCTTCCTGCAGGGATTCCTGCAGGTCCTGTATTCCTTGATTTCACCCCATTTTTAAGCTGTTACAGACACAATTTTATGAACTGATGTATCTTCACAAATATTTTACGTGCATTTTGTGCTCAAGCAGATTTTGCAGATTGAGTCCTCCTCTTTCACTCAAACCCAGAAGTTTCTCACATCCTCCTGCGTATCTGTTTCGCTTCCCAAATATACTTTTGAATTATTTAAATGGGAAAAAACCCCAAACATCCCATCTCTAAAAATGGGTCAGAGTATGACCTAACTCACACCACATAAATCATGGATAATGATACTGAAATCACTGCAGTGAAAGCGATATAAATCTGGTTAGATAAAAATGGACTCCTCACGTCCTTTGATTTACTCTGCTTGCTTTTTTAAGGCTTCGCGCCTGTTAGGTGATGGTTCAGATCATACTCTGCTGCTGACCTGTCTTTCAAGAAACCATCTTTGCTTGCTTTAACTGTGTTTGGTTCCTCTGTCGGGCTGTCAAGCACGCTGGAATTCCTCTGCGTGTAGTGTCGGTGGTGATGTACCGAGGAAGCAGAGCCTGGAGCCCACACCGAGTGCAGGAGTGGGAGAAGCGGGACTGAAAATCCCATCCGAGGAAGCCTCGTGCAATGGCAGCGGGCTGCTTAACCTGCTCCTTTTCCGGACCCGTCACCAAGCTACAGCATAACTGGTGTGTTTGTTCCAAACGGGAACGGTTTCTCCCCGCTCCGAACCAAAGACCTTACGTCTGGTCTGAAACAGCTCACTAAGGGGTACTACTCATAAAAACCTCCAAGCAACAACCAACCAAGATGGTCAGCCCCCTCCACTGGTTGTGGAGGTAAAAAAATTAAAGGGGGGGGTCACAGCATCCACCTTTTCATCCCAGTCCAAAGCAGCTCTGGATTTGGACTCGGACAACCACCAGCATCTCGAATGACTCTCCCTTTGCAAAGCAATAGGAATCCTTCCAGTGACACCAACAGGCACCGGATCAGCCCCTTAATGAGGAAAACTACTACAGTTGCTATAGACGTACTAAAACCGATTTCCAAAGGAAAGCACTCTGAATTGAGGTACGTTTTCTGCCTTGCAAAGGACTTGCTTAAACGTGTGTAAATCAGCACAGTCCTTGGCTCACACTATTTTAATAAGACCCATGTGTATTAAACCAGATTATATGACACATGTTAAGGTTCATGTTTGATATCAAATTAAGTATCCGGATGATTTATGGAAAAGAGTTCACCTCCCTTTCCCCCACGTGAGGTTTAAGACTAATCTTCAACCAGATCTTCCAACACTTTCTGCATTTAGGCGTCCCCACTTGAATCCTTCAGTGTTGTTTTTATTACCACAAGAGACCGATCCCCAGCCCAGCATCTGTTATTGTTCCCTTGCCTTCTCTCCCTGGGAGAAGGTACGAACCCAGCATATATCACTGTGATTACTGGATGCTGCTAAATTCCGAGAAAAGGGAAGCATTGCTTTCCTCTGCCTCGTAGAAGGATTTGATTGCGCTATTACTCGACGCACTAATGTGCTGCTTGGCTATAAAGGGAATTGTTGAGTAGTTGCTTTAAAAAAAATAACGTTGCAATAACCCCCCCCAGGTTCCATAAAGCAAGCGTACACCCACCATTAGCTCTTCCCCACAAGGACCAGCGCGAGAGCTGAATTGATAACGACGGGCGCCTGGCTGGAATGACCTGGGACGGGGGGCAGAAGCACGAGTTACACCTCCCTCCGTCCACCGAGGTGCTGTGCGTCAGCGTCCCTTACCAAAAGCAACGGCGGGGATGCCATAGGTCATTCACCCCCTCTTGTCCTTCCCACTGGCAGAGAAGCTTCGCAGGTAACCAGGGACATCGGCAGAAGTGATCTCTTTGGGCTGAAACAGGAATTCACTACCCCACCAGACAAACCTTAGCCTGCCTGTTTCGCTCTTTCCGTGTCATCAGTCCCATGCTTTGAAGTGCACTTACCCACTGTGACCCTAAAACCTCATTTCCAGTGGTTCTTCTTTTAGATGCTGCAATAACCCAATTCCTAATACCTATCTTCAGTGCTTTCCACAGTAAATTCCAGCCCTGGCCCACCTCTTACCTCCTTACATCATCTTTTTGCAACGCTCGCCCCAGTGCCTTTTAAAAAAAGGGAAGCACACCTCAACATACCCAGCCAACAGCCTAATGCCATCTGATTTTGTTTCCACAACACACACACACTTAGTTTTCCACTGCTCACCGTTTTCCGTCCATGTGAGAAGCCTGGTGAGGACCCCGATGCATAACTTCCCTTCTCCCTTGGAAGGTGGTATAAAGGGGTACAGACAGACACACGCACACTTAGTTTTCCACCGCTCACTGTTTTCCGTCCGTGTGAGGAGCCTGGTGGGGACCCTGACGCATAACTTCCCTTCTCCCTTAGAAGGTGGTATAAAGGGGTACAGACAGCTACGCTGCGACTCCCCAAGGGCAATCATCCTACCCAGAGAACACGGCTGCAAACCAATAAACACATCCGAATATAAACGCACCTCCGGGCTTGTGTGATGAGTCTGAGTCAATGCGCAGACCTGGCATTAATTAACCATTAGTTTCAACCGACCCCGTCCCCTGCAGCTGCCAGCAAACTCTGGTTCTACTCATTGTCTGAGCTGCTACAGGCCAAAAAAAGGTGTTCTGGTAAGATTTATTGCCTGAAGAGCCAGGCTGCACCGAAACCTTGCTGTTTACGCAGGGTTTGAGTATCTCAAGGCTCACATCCCACTTTTACAGATGGTTCTTCCACAATAACCTGACAAGGGTCAAGTTACTTGTGTGCCGAGACCACTTGCTGTCCTGTAGACAAATATTCTTTTATTGCTCTCCTCTACACTGTACATACCTTTTTCCTCATCGTATGCAAAGATGATAAATTCTTAGGGTCGCAGACTTTTTGTTCTGCGTTTTGCTGTATTTTAGGCAACGGGAACACACTAGGCATACAGGCCAAGCACACAACTAATAAACAGAAAATTCAAATTACTTGTCAGAGAAAACCCAGTGAAAAGTTTGTGATGGCAAAACACTTTTATCTGTGTTGTATGTGGACATAAACTGCTCCTACCCCCATGGCACCGCCGAGATCTGCCGCCTCGATCCAGTATCTTAGGCTGAATTGGTCGCAGACGGGTGGTATGGAAACAGTCTACTCCATGAGATATCGGTAGCCTTTCAACCTATGGAACCACTTAAAGCAGAATCCTGAACCTTTAGGTTTATCTGCTCTACAACTTCCATAAATATGTTCACCTAAAAAAGAGTTAGAAACAGCCCAACTAAATTTCAGGAACATTCATTATGTGCATTTTGCTTGCGTATCTCCATTAAAAGCAGCTGCACAGCGAAATGCCATCTATTTCTGGTCCTGCCTTTCACTGGACAGACAAAGCCATTTCGGAACAACGTTCTGTTCCTGATAACAATTGTACTCTGCGCGCTTTACTGATAAGACTTTAAACAGAGGGTGACAGCGCGCATTACAGGCAATACATCCACGGAATTACAGATGACATTTTATCTGTTCACAGAACGCTACGCACGCCTTTTAAACTATCTTTGAGGACCCAGTCGTCATCATCTAAGTATTTCTCAAAATCTTATTTTAATGAAACACATTTAGAGGCTCATTTTAATGAAACACATTTTTGCCTTTGCATGCAGCGGAATCAAGAAGGGGTTTGCCGTACTGCATGCTCCCCTTGAAGGAATCAAAGGCAGGAGACGGCTCCATCGCAAGAGCAGTAAAACCCCCTGCACTTCCAGTTGTCTCTTCCATCCCTCTTTCATTTCCTCTGCCTGACAGCAGGCCGCTTTATACGCCCCCCAGATGGAAAATAAAGGCAAACTGTTCCCATGCTTTGAGATCAGGACTTAATTCCGCGTACGCCCCTACGCGCTGGACTTTCCAAGCCCAGTTGGCTAACAGAAGGCCGTCGTTTGTGCTGCTGCCCTTCTAGCCAACCGGGCAGCAATTAAGCTAGAGGAATTAAAACTTTAAAGCACAGTCATGGCTGTGATGAAGCTCCCTGTCTCCTTCCGAGCCTGCAGCCACAGAGCGCTGCTGACCACGTCTCCTCCATGCCGGAGGTGCAATGGCAAGGAAGGCGACCGTCCTTGCCGATGGGGAACCCCCCGCTCCCAGCCGATACACAAACGCGGGACAGACGAGTATGACAGCCGGCTCGAGCTCTGCAGATGCTTTAGCACACGTCCAAACAGCCAAAGGCAACTCCCCAAGTCTCGGCAGGAACAGAGCCTGGCTGAGCACAGCACCAAGCCCACCACCGCTGGAACAACACGCGGCCACTCAATGTCTCCTCACTCGTACCCCGGATACAGACACGAGCGAGAAGACACACATTTTCTCTCCTTATATAGAGTCTGATTAATTAGAAATGAGGTGCAGGGATTTTATTTTAATAACATATTTGCAACTTTCTTTTTCCAGTAGAGCTCTTCCCTGTTCAATTTGAAATTTCTACAGTTGCAGATAGGAAAATTCTGAATAGAAGTAGCAAAAAGTTTTACAAGATAATAAAAATATTTCCAAACAAGCCCAGTGTCAGACAGAAAAATTGTGTAAACGCTCTTATAAAAAGCTTTTTAAAAACACTTTGTAAAACCAGGGCATTGCCCTCACTTCTATTAGTTCTGTACTGAAAGGTCCGCCAAGAATGGACCTCTGCTTCTTAAAAAGCTAATCGTGAGTTAGGAAGGTCGACTAAAGGATAAAACTTAATCGATGAATACAAAATGAGAAGAGATACAAGGATGACAAATAGAGATGCAATAAAAAAAAAATATAGCTTGTATTGCTCAGACAGGACCTCCACAAAGGGAGCAGAATGTTATTGTCCATTTCGATGGGAACAAGATCAGACCAACTTGCAGAATTTTTACAGAAATTTCCCAGGAAATTATTTCCTTCCTAGGTAGAAAAGCAACCTCTGGTAAACTGTGTACGGCACACCTCAATTTGGGACAGTTCTCCAACATAATCTTTGTCTCCAGTCACAAAAGATGGACAGATCTTGTGTGTGAAGGACGCTCTACGCACCCACCCAAACTTCCCAACACGCTCCCATTGGGTTTTATAGCAAGAATATTCTAACTCCACCCAACCTCCATTACAAAGGCTTCAGTTTCTCTTCTTGTAGGTCCAGAGGACTTAATCAAACTCCAGGAAACAAAGTTATCAAACGATTTCTGTAAAGAATTAAAAAACCCACAAACCAACAAAACCCAAACA
>NW_010271404.1:0-22499 GCF_000690775.1 Eurypyga helias
GCGCCCGCCCGCCTGTGCCGGTGTGTAGGGGGTGAGGGTGCGCGTCTGTGCGTGGGGCTGTGTGTGTGTGACGGGGGTTGAATCGTTCCTCTCCGCGCTGCCAGCTGTGCAGCCTGCTGCAGTTTCGGAGTGTATCCGGATTTTGTCAGTGCTGGGCGGTGTGACAAATGTTTCTGTGCAGTTAAGTATAACTTTCTCCTGGTGGTTTGGTTTTTTCCCTTCTGGTTGTTTTTTTTTTCTTCCCCTTGGAGAAAGGAAGGCTCACCCTTGAAGATCTATGTTTTTCTTTCAGATGGATTGAAAGGTCTCTAGGGATACAAGTGCCTGTGTTGCCTCTGCGTGTGCGCAATTTACACAGATATTATTAAATCACTCGGTGGTAATTTTCTAAAGCAAGGTGCAAAACCAGTGTTTCCATTTTGCCAGCAAGGCTACGCACCGTATTTGATGCGTGACTTTGAATTATGTGCGGCGAGACACCTGTTACTTAATCCTGTTTATCATTTCCAGTTACAGTTATCCAGCCTTGGTCTCTTTTTTAATATCTGAAAATAAACTATAAATACTCTTTTTTTTTGCTGGCATCTAGCAGAAACCCAAGAGTCTAACGCGTTTGTGAGGTATATAATGTGTGTTTGTTAGGTAGTGCTTGCTCAAAGGGAGATGATTTGGGGAAGTTATTGAATAATTTTTGTCTCCTGGGGAGTTTATATAATGTTAAAGTGTCCATGGGGATGCATCTGTGAGAAGGGCGAGCAGTAGGGGCGATGCAAAATCAAAGTCTTGCACAGTATAAATCCTCAATAAAGCATACATCACGTTCTCTTAATACGTAAATAACGTTCGTGTGTTCCGAACTTCACTGGATGTTGCACCGTGGATTTTTCAGTTTAATAATTGGAGTTAATGAGGATCCTGGAGAAAATGTCGCATTTCTGATTCTGCAAGAGGATGGAGCAGATTCTTTCGTAATGCCTTTCTGTTGATGGTTGTATTCTGTAGTTTACTTCAGCAGTTCTAGCAAGCTGATGTTGCTTGCTTGAGGTTATTTTCTGTAACTTCTGAAAGTGTAATATCAACAGCATTCGCAGGCTTTCTCTGGATCAAGGGTCCTAATATTGCTATGTACCGCAAAATAATTATCATGTTACAGAGCGGAGCAATTTTGTATTATACAGAGACAGTTTCTAAATAAGAGTTGGGAACAGATTTATTCCTCTCTGCCGCTGATAACTTTGTAGAGTAATTAAAAATAAATTACAAATTTCAGGGCTGAGAATTCTCTTCCACAACTGTTAATACCACTCTGCCTTCAAATGTCAGTTTTGATTCATCTCTGGGTGATATCACTAAAACCCAGGTATTTAATATGAAAGTCAAACCTCTGCTGAAAATATAACTGCACATAGCTGTCAAAATAAAATTTTAAGATTTGATTGCTGGGTACATACTTAGTAGAGTAACAATGCCTTTTATTTTATAGACATGCGCCCACGCACAGGAGCTTTGTTCTAAAACAGTGTTTTCTGTCATGAATTTATGCATAACCTACACTCTCTGCTTTTTCTTAGCATGCGGGGAAGAAAGAACCTTGAGGGGGAAGAGAGAAAGACCAAAAGGGGGAGGAGAGAGAATTCATATGAGTTTCCCTTGCTGACAGAGGAACTACCTCTTTGTTATACATCACACAAAATCACTGGCTCTGCTCTGCTTTCACCTTTTCTAAAATAATGGCGAGTTGTTTTGGCTTGATATACACTGCTGACTTCTGTTGCAGACTTTGGCCATTTGTTCCAGTAATATCTGGCTGTGATGATGAACTTGGGGCTGTGCTGTGAGACTGTCAAGTATTTGTTACAGCTGTAAGAGCTGATGGCTTTATTTTCACCAGGTTGGAAACTTGAGGTGGATGTAATTTCTGTGCTTATTGAGATTATTTATTTTTTATTGCTTTTTAATTTTTTTAACTTGTCATGGTTTTGTGGCTCACTTTCCTTAGTGGTTTTAGCAGCTCAATTTCTATTCCCTTCTCTTTGTAATTTGCTGAAGACTTAAGTCTGAAACTGCGGTTTTAATATTTTCCTTAAAATTTAATTAATCCCCTTTCTGGGAGAAAGGGACAGAGGCACACTTACCAGAATTTTAAAAATTAGAACAAAAACTTAATCCTGGCATTTTACCTAAGAGTGGCTAGTAATGAAAATTGATATCTCATTGATTTTGGAGAAGGCTGTTCTCCTCTGCAGTTTTAATCATCTGTCCCATTAGATTTTGGGGGAGTTGTTGTAAATTAGTTTAGAAATGAAATTTTCCAAATCATAAAATCTCTGGTTGGTTGTTCGTGGAAATCATTATTAAAGGTCACATAAGCATTATTTGCGGGATGGCTAATGAATAGCCTGGGCTTAGTTCCATTCTCTAATAAATAGGTGCTTTGTGCTACTTCAGAAATTGCACAATTGATGGCTTGAGTTCATTTACTAATTTTGCAAGAGATGTAATACATCCAGTTTTGGGAAGACTCTCTGATGTCTCCAGAAGTTGCGTGTAGTAGAGATGCTTATGACCCAGGCTGTTGACTCTTCAAAATTTTTTTGATTATACTGTTCGGGACATCTTATTCTTATGAAAGATGCATGTGTAAGACACATCAAAGTGCACTCATCAAAGGCTCAGATAACTTTTATTCGGTGGGGCTTTCTGAGGGCAGGCTTTTTGGTCCTCTTGCTGCTGCAGAAAGTGTGTTGATTTGACTTTGTTGTGTGGTTTTTTTTGGGTTTTGTATTCCCAAAGATTTGACCTGTAGAGGGTTTGAATATATGAGATGGCAATGGTGTAAATACTGAAAATACCGTGCTTCAGCATTTAACCAGCCACCTTTGCTTATGCTCTCACCCCATGAGCTCTATGAACATCTATCTTGTTGGTCCTCACTTGTCTTCTTATGGCAGTGGTTTCTGGAAGTTTTCTAAGTATGGAGAAAGAAGCTTGTGGAACTTCAGAAGACGACAGATTCCCAGCCATTCTGAATTAATTAATAATTATGCCTAGTTCCATGTTCCAGGAAGACACGCTGATGTATCAGAGTGCCTGGAATTGGGCCACAACATGGAGAAGAGTATCAGAACAGGCCTTTTGTGGCTGTTCTCCTAGCACTAATGGCAGGACGCTGATTTTCAGGGCAAGATGCTCCCGGGCGATTTACGTGAGGCACGGACATAGACGGTGCAGCACAACTGTGGTTTCAGAGATTCCTCTCCAGCAGACTTCTGGATGATGAGTTGTTGATCTTTCCCCTGTGAGGTTGTCACTGCTGGGATCTTGGAGGAAATAAATACTTGCATCCCTTCCTTTTGGAGACCTACGCCAGCTTGTATAAGGTAGTGAAGTGCTGTGGTTTCTTGGTCAGTTTGGCTATTCAAGTTATTCTAGGTGTCGTGTGCTGAATGAAGAACTCATTAGAGATGTACCTGCGCGACAGCAAAAGAATTTTGGTTTTTGAAGAAAAATGAAACAAAACTCTCTCTTCCTTTCTGCTGAAGAGCCCAGCCCTTAGGCAGACTGTTACAAAGTCACGCTGTCCTGTTTGCCTTGTTACTAGGTTTGGATAAAAGATACTTGTGAGTGGATGTAATGTTTCATTTCACCTTTGGAGTTCTCAGAAGCACCAGTCCCTCCTTCTGTGGGAGGGAACGTGTTCCTGAGGAGCGCTGTAGGTCTCACTGAAAGTAGTAGTTTGCCTTATGTATTGTATCTATTTATAAAAAAGGAGAAATACAAGGTCTCCAGCTTTTAAGGACACTTGCCTTTTTCATGGTTTAGTTTTCTGTGGCAGATGGGGCCATTACTTTGATCTCTCTGTGGCTTCCCATTCTTTTCCGTTGCTGGTTACTGGTGTTGAGCTCAGACTTGATTCTGTCCCACCAATGGCTAATAGCTGCTTGTGGGACAGACAGCATAGATCACAAAGGCCATAGATACGGCATGGAGCAGTCTCGCTTGTCCTCTCCTCCCCATTAACCAATGACCAACTTGTTTAATGAGCAGGTGAATCCGTGATCTGACTTGCTGCAATTGCTGCATGCTGTCTGATAGAAAATCTCTTCCATAACCAGTAAGTGCTCCTAGTTCCTGATGTCTCTCTCATCTTTCTTTTTACAGTAGCAAGTGATCAAAACTGAAGTAGATGATTGGCAGCTGTCATACATCTAAAGTTAGGGTCTTGCTTTCCATATCATATGGAAGCTGTTATCGTACCACCATGAGGCCCTACACTTGGACAGTTAAGGCTCACTTGTTTGGTCTTTTCTCAAAATAAAAGCTTATTTCTTTACCCAGTAACAGGGAGCTTTAGGCAAATGAGGTGAGACGGTCTGTTTGGAATGCGGTCTATTGTAAGATCTGTTTGTGGAGTTCTTGAAATTAGTATCGATGAAGTAACACACCGCTGCCCTCTCATTTTTGAAGAAGCTGGCTCTACTCAGTTGACTTTGGGGCTCTCAGATTGTAACTTTCTTTGTGAGCTAACCTTGCCGTTGGCAATTTAGAAGACCATGAGAAGATGACTAATGTTATGGATGCTAGATTCAAGAGTGACTCTTCAGATTGAATATTCTACATTTGTTCCTTTCAGATGTTGTACTGATTGATCATTTACTTGAAAAGTTTTACTCGAGGCTTGGTGTTTGTGTTCTGTTGGTTGGGGTTTTTTTGGTTTTGTTTTTTTTTTTTGTGTAATACCATCTGAGAATATGAAGAGATAAAAAATTTACAGACGTCATCCACGTATCAAATAGTTACATAAAAGCATTTTATACCTGCGGTTGGTCTAGCAATATGCCATCTGAGAGAGAATATATATTCAACTTCAGAAATATTTGTGTGCACTCTGGTAAGCAGGAAATGGATATGAACAAATTATTAAAGAGCAGGCTATTTATTTTTTGAAGTTATAGACAGATTTCCTTTTCTAATACTTTTTATATTGAACTTGAGTGCACACGCTCCTGCAGACTGAAAGCAATCAGTCAGGAGGTTAGTGACTAATAAAGGGGGCAAAAAGAGTAAGGACTTGAAAGGTTAATAAGAAGCATCTTTTGGATTGCAGTCATCTAGAGTTTCCGTGATCCTGTGAACAGTGTGATGTTGTGGAAAATAACAAGTAATAAGGAAGGTCTTGTAAGATGTAAGCTGTGGTTTTGAACAAGATAGGTTGGATGAAAGAGTTTCTCATAACAAAGTGGTAATTTTTTGTCCTTGATCTTTTAGGCCATTCCAAAACTCTACAGGGTTTTCTGCTCCCATTTTTCTCCTTGAATATGTTTCTTTCCAGTGTCTGAAATTGACATCTCACATTTGTTTTTTGGTTTTCCTTCCTAAGCTTGTGGAAACGTTCATTGTCCGTGTTGCTGTATGCGTTACACTTGTTGCATGCACAGACCTCTGCTCTCCTCTTAGCTGAGGCTGTGTTCTGGATGCTTGCCCCTGTCTCTGCCTTCAGACATCTGTACTACTGCTGCTGCTGCAGCTGCTAAAAGGAAACATGGGGAGGAAAGGAGTTGCAAGCTGTAGCAAGAGCCTGTTTGTATTGAAATACACAAATTCAGATAAAAATCTTAAAAACCAACAAAACCCACAAACAAACCAAAAGTAAACCAACAATTTTGAAAAATGATACCTTCATGCAAGTTGCTTTTATTGTTACGTAGACATGATAAGGACATGCTAGTAAAATTTTTACAGAATTCCCCTCGCAAAAGACTGAGTGGGAATGGAGGGTGAATGTCTTACTGGGAAGCAGGAAACAGAGCCATGGAGTGGTTACTCTGGCTGAGCTTACGCGATCTATTGAACCAAGCAGAATTGGTATAATCTTTTCTATGAAGGACCCTGAGAAGGGAAGGAAAAGCATTTTTGAAGGAGGGGGAGAGATGAGGTAAGAGACAGATGGATTCATGGTAGGTTTGTTTACAGAGATGACAATGAAGTATAACTTCATTTAAAGAGAGGGTGGGTGGCATGGTGTGATGATGAAATGGACCGTGTATTGCTCCTAAACCTTGACTGCAAGGCAGACAGGGGCTGTTGGATGATTTGATTTTTTTTTTTTTTTTTGCTTTCAGATATACTTATTGAGGATTGGTGCAGATTAATTGGGCTCTCTGCTGGATTCAGAGAGCTGTACTGCGTGTCTGACATCAGCAAAGAATAGACTAATTACTGCTTTCTCATCTTTCAGACTGTGTTATTTGTGTACCGCTTCCCTAGCAAAATATGCTTAGGAATAATTGTCATACATTAGATGACAAGGGAAGACGGAATGTGATTGCAGATATATCGAAACAGCTTGCAAATCAGGTGCTGCAGCCTGGCATAAGAGCTGTTAGTCGCAGGTAGTGTGAATACTTGGGCATCACTGCTCAGCTTGTGATTTTTCACATCGGAAATCTCCTGTATCTGTGTGTGCTGCAGGTGCAGGGAGCTCTTGGAAATTCCCCTCAGCGTGTCTGCATCTCTCACATGATGCGCTTATCTGCCTTGATTGGTGAATTCCCATGCTGAAGCAGAAGGTGGGGGTTTCTGGGGACGGGGAGGAGCGAAGGGGAGAGATGTGACCTGGGAGAATAATTGTGGGCTCAAATAGGGCAGACTGAGGGGGGAGGAGATTTAGCTGCTGCTGGCTGTCCTGGGGGGTGGTGGTGGTGCCATATTCTCCCAGGGACAACATCTGGGGCCGAGACCCTGCAGGCTCTTTGGCTTGCTTCAACGCTAGAAGTAGCTCCCCCGCCACACATCTGCGTTTACCCTGCGGGGGGACTGGTGGTCCTCTAATCTCTCTGCTGCAACTGGACTGACACAGCGATTGTTTGCAAATCCTTCAAATCCGGCAATATCTAGCAGTGTCTGGCTGGTTGTTTTTGTGCTGATGCTCTTGTTTTCACCTATGAAATAGATAGTGGCTTTTCATTCACCTGTGACTATCGCAGGTGGCAGGGAAGAAGACTCTGGCCCAGGTCAGAACAAAACAGATGCAGTTTTTTAGTTGCACAGGTTGCTGCTTCCCTGCATTCAGACATCATCAGTATAATTTTGCTAATCTCAAGCAGACCCTTGTCTAGTTGGATGAATCCTAAAGCATTATGCATGTCTGGCACTGCACGTCCTCCCCTCTGCCCCGACTAAAAGTACTGGAATGCCAACCCTGGCCAACAGGTGCTGATAAATTGGTCTCCTTTGAGATATCCTAGTAACAGCGTAAGGTTAACTATGAGAACTCATGCAAAAGTACTTTGTAGCTCTGTGCCATTTTGTGTGTGTATCTTTATACAAGAAAATAATTTACAGTTAAATTAGACTTTGAGTCAGGTAGTGGAAGTTTTTTGTACTGCTTTTACGGGAGCGATTGCCATCTCTTCCCATGTTGAATTAATGAAGACTGACACCCTGGAAGAAGCATATGGCACTTAATTCCCTGGGGCAAGACTGGTTAAAAAGATGATGTAGTGCTGGTGACCTTGGTAACCTGTATTGGTACTTTTTGAATGGATAAATGCATTGCCCTCGTAGGAGACAGTACCCCAAGCGTCGCTTTTGCAAACTTAGCTGTTAATTACCTTTACATTGAAAAAGAAAGACAGCTGATGATCACTTCATTTTCTGGAGGGAGCTGGTAATAAAGATGTACAGGTGCTTAGATGGATAGGAAAAAGAAACAGTATCAGCCCTCTGCCTTTTGCTTTTATCTCTAGAGAGCCACGTGGTCATTACCATGGAGAAATGTTGAGTGTTGGTCCTATTGCGTATTTTTGTTCTGTTGGTATGGACGGTATAAATCTTCGTTTCTGCTAGTCTGGTTGAGTTCATTTAGAAGAATTCTCATTAATGAACTCTGTAGTGCAAAATTGTGGTCCCTGTGTGGATAGAGGAATCACCGCTCACTTAGAGCTTTGTCTAGCAGTCCAGATCGCAATCACCATTTCTCTGCTGCATCTTCATTTTCAGTGCTGATCCTGTCACTGAACTGCAGCCTCAGAAAAAAGATGTGTTGGTTTTTGGCTGTACCAGTTGATTTTATTCAGGGTTGTTTGGTTGGTTGGTTTTGAAGGTAGATAAATGGTGCTCTCCCAAGTTTTGTGCAGATCCTTGCGTGTAGCTTTCCCATGGTGAACTAAAAGCCTTGTGTAACACAAGTGCATTTCCAGATGTGGGGACATCAAAAGTATACACTTGTGGTAATTCTTTGCTATAAAAACATATATATTTATGTTGTAAATGCTTCTGGTACTTCAAAACACAGGAGGTGAAAGCAATACTTATATGAGTAGCTGTGAATTGGTGTGAAGTAGACTACGTCTGAAAAAAAGCACATTATTGCTGAAGATGGTTTTTTATAATGATCTTTGTGACACTTCAGTTTTTTAAAACTACATCATCTGAATCAATCTATCAAGAAATGCATGCTCTGATTTATATAATCTTTGATTTAGTTATGCTCAGTTAAATAAACAGTGCCCTGTCATCTTCACTGATCTCATCCTGCTTTCATTTCTGATTTTCCTTGAAAAGACGCTGCTCAATCTAACCCCCTTCCTTCCCCAGAGTAGAACAACTGAGGATGAATATTGTGAAAACAAAGATAATCGCAGCTCTCAAATCCTTGATATGTTAAAATCATCTGTTGAGTTGATCTGAAATTATGCGGAACGATACACAGGTAGTTCTTCAGGTAATTTTGAATCATCGGATGATTGATGCAGTGAGTAGTTTTCCATGGTTCAGGGGCGGAGCAATGTGGCGATTATTTTAAGGCTTTTTGAAAACTGGAAAACAGATTTTGAAATTCACAGGTAGAAATGGCAGAGTGAATTACATCGCTGTGTTAACTGTTATGTTATACGATGGTAAGAAGTCGGCTCCATCCCACTGTAATTTAGCATCAGAATGTTCTCTGTGTTTTCATGTAATTTTCATTCTCTCTTTTTATGGAATTGTTTTCTTTACAGAGCACAATGTTAATACAAAAATATAAGATTTTTTTCAGTGGTATAAAATTACATTAGCTTTTTAGTGGGCATAGTTTTTGAATTCTTTAAATTTTTTCTATTCCTTTAATAATGGCTGGTGATATCTGAAAGTAATCCCCGCCTTTAGCAGCATTTAAATACTCATGAAGTTCTTCATGAGTGATTGGAAATTGTAACCAAAAACTTGGATTGTGAAGGTGTTGCTTTGCCTGGTTCATCTGAAAGATCTGTGGAAGAATTTCTTCAAAGTGTTAGAGATAGTAATTACTATGTAATTACAATTACTTTGAAGGTGTCAGTTTTGTTAAAAGCTATAAAACTGTATGCCTAAAAGTTGTAAAACTGTAGACCTATGGTATTTATTAGGCGAGGTACATCTTTTCCTTGAAGCAATTGGTAATTTAAATGGTAATGGCTTTTCTGGTAGTATTGCTTAATTTCATAAGCCATTACATGGAACCCCTTAGTTCCTAAGAAGCTAGCTCATAATTTTTGATTAAAAACCAGGTATTTCTCTATACATGAAGAACAAAAAAATTTCTGGCTGTGGTTTTTTGGCTGTGGGGTGGGTTTTTTTGTGTTCTTTTTTTTTTTTTTCAGAAGATGAAGAAAAGATAACACTTCCGGGTTAGTTCTGAATGATGTAAAGGAATTCTTATTTTAAAATGACTGAAAGTGGATGAAACTCTTTTCCCCTGCCATTTCTTCATGTTATCATCACATGTCATTTTTTTTGAAACTGAAGAACATTTTCTTAAAGGCTTTGGCAGGACATGTTTTGCTTAGCTGAGTAGTTTTCAGTTCATCTGGTAATCGACACATTTCCTAATGACTGAAACGTAATTGTAGAAAAGCTGGCTGTTCGTGTTCAGGATTGTCTGTAGTCTAAGTGTGGGTGTTACAAGCACATAACCTGAGTCAATTTGAGCCTTGTATTCAACTCAAAATCACTTTGCGCCTCATCTAAGGTGCCTTTTGGAAGGTTGTTGCAATTCATCTGTTCTCTCTTACTGTAGTACTACTGCGACTGGGTTTATGCATCTGCAGTTTTATCAAGCAAGATGCATAGGCCAAAATTGTTTGCATCCATTTACTGGTCTACTCCTTTTGCTGTTAAAAGGGAAAATAATAATAGAAAAAAATTACTGTATGAGGAGTACATCACTGGAAACATGGTTGGTTCTGCTCTAAGTGCAACTCTGCAAAGCCTGTGAGATAAGAATTGTTAAATGGAGTTCTTGGAAGAACTGATGAGAAGCAGGCTATATAAACTTTGCTGTTTCTTTCAGTCTTGGGTCTGTCTTTCTTGTTTGGGCTTTATATTAAGTAGCTCTCTAGATCATGTCTAGCTCTGTGCTGCTAGTATTGCTTTCCATGCTTTGGCCTTGCAAAAGTTAGAGCAAGGCACTTAATTTTTCTCTTCCTTGTGGCTTCCCATCCTTAGAAAGAGACTTTATCATCACCATACGACGTATTAGGAAAGCCTGGATGATGTTTATTGCAGAGTGTTTTCACATCCTTTGGGTGGTGCTATAGTTGATTATTTTGTACCTGTGTACTCACTGCCTCTAGAAAGTTGGCAGTTGTTTAACAACACTCAGAAGCAAAGCAGAAGACAGGGAGTGGAAGGGGGAAAAAAAGTAAAAGACTCTTCTATCCAATAGATAATTGAGTTGCTTATGTTTTGTTGTGTTTTTATTAATCTTGAAATTTGACCTGACAACGGAATGGTAACGAGAATCTAAAATAACGTGAGGAGTTACTTGGCGGGAGGTATGCTATCTACAAGAGGTCAAAACTGACTTGAGTACAGCATGCTGCAACTGCCCAAATACAGCCCTTCAGAGTTTGAAATATGATTAAATCTGTCTGTAGGTTTTACAGCTGAAATACGTCATTTGGCTTTATAACTGTATTCGACAGTATCCTATTGGCTATACACTCAATGGGGCTCCTATTATTCCTTCCAAAGTGAAGTGTATATCCATAAAGTTGTCTCAAGATGCAGATGCTTCGGACTGTAGTACCAGGCTGACATTACTTGCTAAAAATGCTCTTTTTCAGAAAAAAAAACAGCCCCCTCGTTTGTGAGATCAGATATCAAAAACTGCACTTTTTCAGGATGGAGAGAAATTGCTGGAATTGTAGATGACTGTACTAAAGCTGATATAATTTCATTTCAATTACTTTATAGTACAGTTTCAGCAGAGCAAGGAGTGGCTGCTAGGACACATTCTATCGTCTAGTAAGTGTGGTAGTGTTACTGGGTTGGAATACTTACCTTTTTGTGACACAGGAGGCGTAGGGGCACAGCCTGAAAGCTCTTTCTCCCCTCTGATACCAGTTTGGCAATTCCACCATCTAGCCCCTTTCTCGTCTCCTCATATCTTTTGGACATAGGCATATCTGGCTGTAGTGGACTTCAAAATTTGATTTCTTTGTTCTAAACCAGGACCGGGGTTAAATACAGTAAAACAAATACACCCTCCTGCCCCAGTGTGCTGCTGATGATATTTTTTTCAAATCCCATCTTAAATGTCATGATAATGCCTGACATGAAGGCTCATTTGTGAACAATGGGATGCACAACAGGCTTCTGCAGTGCACATCAGAGCATTCACATCAGAGTTCATACTTCCAGCTTAGCCCCTAAAGTATGAACTAAAGTACAGCACAATGTAAATGTCAGTTCAGGAATGTTAGGTAGGTTTGGTATGATCCCTTAAGGATTCTTTATTCATGTCCTAAATAGCAAGGTTTCTGGGGCAGGAACTATCCTTGCATTATTTATTTTAAGGCATTTACTACAACACAGCCTTTATTTTTCTCTTTTTTTTTTAACCTAATTGATGCCCATTCACTGATACCTCAGATGAGATAATACGCTACAACACAGTGTTTTTAATTAGAATATATATAGAACACCGTTCTATGCAAGTTGAAAAGAAGTGACATCCATGTTGTTCAGTTCAGTACACTGAAGTGTCTAAAGGTATAAAGCAGCTTTCGGAATGATTATGACCATTTTATATCTTCTTATATTCCAATTGTTGAGACCTTTTTTTAGCGTGATAAGCAGGCTTAGAGAAGCCTGCAGCGTATGTGTTAGCAACGGAGATTCTGGTAAATTACTTCTTGACCTTGACTTGCAAATCAAAATGTAGCAGCAAATCAGGGGCATGAACATACTCTACCAGGACAAACTCCCAGGAGTGCAGCTTAATGTATGGAGCAAAGCATTGCTCGTACTGCTTCGATTGACATGTCATGCGGTATTAGAGGCCGTTGTCTTTAATACCTTTGTTAAGGAACAGATCCAGTTTTGATTTATAGCCCAGCAGTAGCAGTGTTCCATTCTCTTCAGTTTTAGTAGTATAGTCTGATACAGGACATTTATCAAGCAGTCTTTTTTTCATAGAATCTTTGACACCAGTCTTCCAGCAAAAATGTAAATGTGCTGCTTAGTGTTATTTCTAGGTATGATGTTTCTATGTGTAAACGTTTAAGTCAGAGCATAACTCAGGAGTGTAGTCTCCCTTTTTTTTTTTTTTGGCATCTGTATGGAGATAGTCTGAATCAAGTCAAAACCATATATGCGTATTAAAAACGTATTTTTTCAGTGGACTGAAGCAGCTGAAGACATCAGGCCTACCACTGAATGTCCCTGTCAGTTTTAAAAATTGATTTATACGGGTGGTGTTTTTGTTTCCTCCCTCTTTTAGTTCTCTGAAAGGCAACAAAGAACAATCCCTGGACAAACTCGACTGCACAGTTAGAAGAGAAAAGAAATAGCAGAGACCGGGCACAAATTGTGATCTAGTGTACAAAGCGTAGATCTACAAAGATGTTTCAGCTATGCTAAAAATTATTTAACACTTTGGAGTCTTGCAACACTCGGTTGATCTAGATAGTGGGTTTGGAATCTTTTTTGTAGGTGTTGTACATACTTGTTAAAAATGCTCCTTCCCCCAAAGAGTTTGCAGCACCAATATACAAGGAGCCTAGAGCTGAATGCAACTTGTAGTATATGGGCAACAGAATGTAAGCGTGAGACAAAATTACATGTGGTAAATATCAGCCTAAAATCTCAAGCTGTGTTTTAATAGTTTTTGGTCAAGTAGGACTTCAGGGTCACTGACTTCCCTTCTAAGGGTAAGTTTTTACGTTGGGGCACCCAGCACAGACTAGTACTGGCTACCATCACAAGGGGTTTGTTTCAGTAATGCCTACAGCATTGGTCCCAGGCCGTTTGCGCAACGAGGCTCTGTAAACCTCTGTTGCAGATGTGTAATGCTTTGGTCTGTTTACTGAACAAATAAAAATTGAATTGATGTCTCTTTTTCTTTTTTTTTTGTTTGGGAGAAAATAGAGACAGGAAATCTGACTGGCCATATCAGATTTTGCCTCAAGAAATTACATCAGTTATAAGAAAGAGGCATTGTACTTGCAGCTTAATGTTTAAACTCAGTGTCAAAATGTTACAGCAGAATAATGCAAACCGATAATGCAAATGGCTTTCTTGGGTGCATTTCAACTCCTGTGCTCCTATCTGGTAGAACACGTTTACTTTCTTGCATGGAAATGCCGTGCTATTTCCATCACAATAATGCCACTTTTAGATAACCGGTTGCAGCCAGATTCAGTGATAATAATCAAAACTGTATTGAAATGTATCTCTTTTTATTACAGTGTAAACTTTTCTTTTATACTTCATATTATTTAGGGACTAAACATGTTTACTTTGAACAGGGTATGTGTTCTAGGTGGATAGAAGCAAAATAAAAGTGTGGTTTAAACTAGTTGTAATTTAATTTCAGCTCTGCACATTTTGTTGAGATAAGGAAAGCTTCATGCATTTGGGCCTTGCAGCGCTTTATGAAGTGACTACCAGTCAGATTCTCCTCTGAAATTAAAACAAATTGGAAAGCAGAGTGAGAAAAAGGAAGAGATACTTGTATGAATCGAATGTCTATGGCCTGTGGTTTGCCATCCTCTGTTGCTTTTGTTGATAATGTCTGGTTATGTAAACTTCTTCCCACCACTTTCTTCTTGAACTTGCAGCAAAGCAGTTTTGTTGTGATGTAACATCTGCTAGCATAAAAATGGCTGTAAATAATCTGCTGCATCTCCACTCTGCTGTCCAGTAGGAAGAAAAGAAGAGATGGAAGGGAGGCTTCTCTAGAAGCACAGATGGCTTTAGTAATTAATTTTTTGTAAAATAGTTAAAAACTCCCCCAAAACCAGTATGACTGCCAAAAAAGGGACTGTATGAAAAAGCTGAGTGCATCTATTTGGTATATTTGGAAGAGTTTGCTCTCATTAGACTTTCCTGGAGAAACATATGTAATATGATCGGTTAGGTACTCTCCCATGTGTTTTGGGACAGAGAGTTGGATAAAATGGCATGCCCAGTCTGTGTTACTTTGCACTGTGCAGTGTATCTTCTATTATAACTGATACGTAATTATCTCCCTAAATATTCAAGGGGAAAAATAATGCTGCTTACTCCCTTTCTCTCGCTGTTATGGAGGACTGGGATAATAAAAGCACAGATCAGCACATGCTATGTTGGAGTTGCTAGACTACGTTTGAAAAGATGAATGACAGAAGCAAGCTCCCAGTTTCTGGAAGATGGGGCACATCCCAAAAACAATGACTGAGCTGCTATAGGATTTCTGTGATGATGCTGAGCTTTCCCGGGAGGCCCTAGAAGACTGCATTTTATCCCAGTGATTTAAAGTGCTGGCAGCTGGGGGCTTTCTGGCCTGGAAGGAGTATCCATCCTTTCCCGTCTTCTCACCTGCTGCATGTTCCCCAGTGCCTGTCCTGGTTGTGTGTTGGAGTCTAGGATTGTCCCTTCGTTTCTGCTGTCTTTGGATCATGGTGAGACACACCAGATTTTTATGAAAAAAATTTATTTCATTGGCCCAAGCAGAGTAAAAAAAATTACCCATAATTGACCTGGATTCTTTCTAATGCTGTAAATGAAGTCTTGGACTGTTAGTGCTTTCATCAGCAGTGAGTAATTTCATAGATTGAAAACCTCTTAAACTGCAGCACAATAATTTTGGTTCCAAAGAATTACTATAGGTGACTAAAAATAGAGGGTTTGGTAACCCTCACACAACCAACACACAACATTTACCACCACATAGGTAAATCTACCTGCAGGAATTTTAGGATAGTACATAGTTGTTACATCCAAGATACCCTGAAATTCTGTGACTTGAAATGCTGATTGTGTTTCTTAGGCCTGTTACCTTTGCATAGTGATGGGCGCTGGTAGTAACCGTTTTATATTGTGCAAAGGCTACTGATGTTTATTGCTTCGCTTGAATTATGTGGTTTTATCATATAAATGTAACTGGTTCATTGTAGAAAAAAAGTCTGAAAGATTTTTATTATTTACAAATAATTTTGGAGGGTGTATGTAACTATTATTGATCAATACACTGTTCATAAAGCAGAAATTCTGGGCTTCAAATGATTTAGGATCTCTGTGGAAATACTCTGCCTGTTTATAAGGATCTGTTTGCTGCATCTTGCTAGCAAACACCAAGAAGTACATTTACTTTTCAATTTAGCTGTATGCACCCTGTGGGACTAGTACGTACATGTGTGTTGTGTGCGGCGCCAGCAGCAGGTTGTATACCTTTTTTGCTTAATAAGTTTCTGACTTAATTCAGTGAAGCTAAACACAACAGTCCTTAAAACCATATGTGGCTTGTGGATGTGATTTCCATCATGGTATTCCTTTGGCAGAAGTGCTTGAAATGGGGGTTTTTTTATTGTCTCTGCAGTTATTGACTGATAATCGTGTTTAACTGTGTATTTACCTGCTGCTTTTGTCTGTGTCTGTGAATCATACTGTCAAGTTCTTATTTACTTGGGATAGACAGGCGTATGCTCCCACAGTCAGTGCCATCCAGGACAGTATCAGTGAAGAGTGAGTTATCTGATAACTGAACAGGCTGCTGATCTTGTGGATTAGTGTGTGAAATGTTCCAGAAAGATATGCCAGAGGCTCAAATTATGTAATGCTTTGAGCAGGAAGCCACTGAATTTTGTAGAGTGTGTCACCAGCAACAGACTGATGTCCCTGGCAAAGCTCCACTCCAGGAAGGAGCTGAGGTTTCTCAAAGGCTTCAAATGAGGATGAACGGTTTGACAGCGTGACCCTTGCTAGAACAGCTTGCCCCATTGAACACAGGAGCTAGCTGTGTGCTCTCGGGAGGCAGGGGCCTGACTTCACACTGCTTTGGTGAAGTGTGGTTTCCTGCCCACAAATCTGTAACAGCTGGCACAGTTTTATCAAAGACCTCACGGTAGAATGAGAGTGATTTTTTTTTTTCTTCCAGTTTTTTGGGTTTTGTGTTTTGGTGGGATTTTTGTGTGTGTGGGTTGTTGGTGTGGTGGGTTTTTGGTTTGGGTTTTTTTTTTTTGGTTTTGGTTTGGTTTGGTTTTTTGTTGGTTGCCCTGCCAAAGATCCTGGAAAAAACAAGAAAGAAAGGACCTTTTTAGAAACTACATGTCCAGGTTGCTGTATGAGGAAGTTAAGTCTGCAAAATGTTAAAAATTGTGTGTCTGAAATAATAAACAGATAAACAATGGTTGACGTTACCATTGGCTACTTTTTGGCATAAAATGAGTGAAGGTTTGGTATGTAATGACTGTTTCAGAATAGGGTGTACTGACAGAGAAAAATTGTCATGCTTAAATAAAGATTCTAAATTGGGTATTTGTACTTCAATTCTAATTAGATTCAGGCAAAAGGACCTTATTCAATTCTAAAGTTTTGTTCTCCCAGTGGGTAAGTCAAGGAGGAGCTAGTGATGAAGAGCAAAGTGCCCACAGATTCGAAACAGAGGCTTCTAGAAGTGTGTTCCTGTCGGGTCATTCTCTCCGATCGTTTCAGGAAATGACAGGTGAAGAAAAAATTTTTATGTTAGATCCCTGTTGATGAAAACTTTGTTTTCTGCTTTAGGGGAAAAAAAAAAAAGTTATAGGCTTTGAATCTGTTGACAAGCCCAGAGTATCGATTGAAGCTGTCCATTCTTTTGAAGGATCATCATGATTTAGCTAGGGGTTTTTAAAAAATAAGTCCTACTAGGTTAGTAGGGGGTTAAGTCACATGAAGAGAGAGGGTGGCAGCTCATATGGTGTATTTAAGATGATGGGAAAGTTCAGGGGACTCATCAAGAAGCAAGTCTTGCCTTACTCAACAGTAGTTTAACAAATCTGTGCTGTGGCTATTGATGAACACAGGACACTTCAGAACCTGATGCTTCAGCACCTGGTTAGGTGTTCAGTTGCAGCTGAGATCCTGTGGTGTCTGGTTGGGTGTTCAGGAAGTGAGGAACATAAATTTCTACGATTGTCTGCAAGAAGTAGGTGTCAAAGTACTTAAGACCAGCTTATTTACCTATTTTAAAAAGATATTTATCTGTTTAATTTTTATTTTGGAACAGGAGAGAAGTGAAAACTGTAGAGGTTTTTTTTCTATTGTAGCATTTTTAACCAGCTGTGGAACAAAGAAGGCTGCCGAGGCTGCAGATGCCATCTGTTAGCCCATCAGTAGTTAGGTTACTGTGGATTACGGGTTCCTCGGTGTTTCTGCCTCTGTAACTGAGACTTGACTCTGGCTCCAAGTGTTTCCCTCAAAGAATTTGCAGTCTTACTAAACGGGCCATTGGAGATTTTGAACACAAACAAGCTTCTGAAGAAATACTTAACTAGTGAGAAGGAAAAGATTTTTTTGGTATTTGAATAACTAAAAAGAAACTGATTTTTTTTTTTTCACCTAAATTTATGAGACTGCTCATCTGTTTACATGGAACATGAGAAATTTCAATGGCAGTTTTACCCAGAAAAATGTAAATGATTAAAAGCAGTTGAGAATCAGATTCTGTTTCTGTTATGTGCATTATGTATGGTATGATGCTGCTGATTTGAGTGGAGCTGTGCTAGATTTTATGCTGATGTAACTGTGTTGAAATTTGACCACAATCTGCAAGAGAACAAAAATATCTGAGGTGTATCTCTCATTGCAGACTAACAGAGTATCCTGTATGCTTGAAAATATTTTTGTAATGTCTTTGTTATTCCAACAGAAACATGTTTTGAATAGTGAGTTTATTTTAGCATGAAGTTGGTTTTAGTTGATGCTACAAGTAGTGTAAGGACACTTCTGTGTGCAGCTGTGAGGTGGTGGAAACCCAGTGGTACCTTGTCATGTAATTCTGAGCTACTGAGGCCAGTCTGAAAGTGCACTAGCAAAATGAGAGTTGGAGGCATCAAAAAACCACACCCTCCACTCCCACAAAAAAAAATGAAACCGCCAAAAAAACCCGAAACAAGACAACAACAATATAAACAAAGGCACTGTGTAGTCTTCCGCTAGAAGAGCATACTGTCAATATTTAATGAGAACAGATTACCTAGCTATCATCCTTTCAGATCTGCTCTTTATGTTTTGGAAAAACTTCTGTTTTAATGGAAGATTCAACAGAACAAGAATCTGCTTTCTTTAACTGGTCTCCTTGCTGTAACTGTGATTGCGGTGGTTCTCGGTCCCTGTGTTACACTGCTTGGGGCATTTATGCGCTGTGAGTTTTCAGGGCAGACTCTAGACCTACAACGTGCTCTGGTCTGTCTTGGCTGAGACGCTTGTTTTCTAGAACATCTCTGTTTCTAATCTTGCTGAGACTTTTTTTTCCTTTTCTTTGCTTTCTGTTCTTCTGTACCTCATAAGACTTAAAAGGTATGAGGTCGGATTTAATCCCGCGTATATGCCTAGTGGATGCTCTCCATTTTAGGGTTCAATTTATTTTACTTTAAAGGAAAAAAGATGAAGCTTAATGAAAGAGAAAAATACAGCTTCTGTCCTAATCTGTAGGAGCTCTTGACAGAGATTAATTTGAAAGACCTACAGGTAATCTTGTAATATTTTCAATGCTGAACACGCTTGCTATTTTTTTCTTTTAAAACATCTTATAATACATTAATTTCTAATCTAAATTTGGATTTGACTTAATTTTTTGAACACTCTCTGGTCCTTCTCATTCTGGTTTCTGTAAATCTGCTGCTTTGGTTGCTGAGTATCTGTTGTGCTTGTGTCCTCATTAAGCTGTCATACAAATAACTTAAATACAGAAATCATTTGGGTGTTTGCGTTTTAAAGAAGTGGGAAAAAAGGAACAGCAGCAAAGCGGTTGGTATTACTCCTACAGGTGTGACTGCCACAGGATCTGTACAAGTGCTTCCCCAGGGGAAGCTTGGGGAGAGGTCAGTTTTTCCTTGAAGCAGTTAACTTTTCCGCAATACACTGCGTGCATTATAAATTAAGATACTAGAATGTCACTAGGACTCTGCTGTGACCTTATCGCTGCCCTGATGTCTGGAGCCGAGGGAGCAGTGTGAATCCCTTCCCTGCTTCTGGGCAGCACAAGTGGGTGAAGTGTCGAATGCCCCTGCGCTGCCAACGCTTCCCCACACAACAGAAGGAGAAAAGATAGAAGGGGCGGATATTAATGAATTATTGATGCTTTCACCCTTCTAAAGTGTTGGCAAAAGCAATGAGGGAAGCATGTTTTAGCATTAATAATGGCACAATTTATTTTTTTACCCAAAGCTGGGATGAGAAAAAGATCTGATTATATGCCTCAGAATAAAATACATTTCTTTGCTCCTGACACACCGCTCCATTCTTGGTTTCTGCTGTATAGGGTTACTTCCCAGTTTTAAGTGCCTGGAAGAATGGCTATCATGTGTTCGTTTCACCTGCGGCTATGATACTTTTGCTTAGGCAACAAAGAAGGGAATTTCAAAATACAGTGAACTTCAAACAAAAACTCACCGTGTGCAATATTTGAGCTTGCTATAGTGTACATATTCCGATCCATAAGGAGAAATTATTTCTAGGGGAAAAAGGGCTTAAAGTAGTTCACTGTGGTTTTTATTAAGTAATTAAATATTTGTATGCACAATTAAGGCTTTTTTTTTTTTTAGGGAAAGGAAGACGGTCTCTACAATGGAAATTTCTACAGACTAATTTCTGATTTTGAAAAGGTATGTGTTTTCTGTTCTTTTAACATTTTAATTTGCTTTTTGAATAGATTTATTCAGGTTTAAATACGACTTGATGTTTCAGTGCTGCAGTGTCCATATGAGTAGAATGAGAAATGCGTTCTGAAAAAGTAATGGTTGGGGTTCACGAGAAGAAAGGCATTAGTAGAAATTTAGGTCATAAGCCTGCAAGTTCAGAGTATGCTGCTTTCTCCTGAAAACCAGATACTCTGACACCAAGAAGTAAGTGTGTGTGAGGCTGATCAGTGACACAGACACTGGGGGGGTGTTTAAGGTCCTCAGTGGCTTCGTCTTTTTGTGGTAGCCTAACGTTGTGGGAAGTACAGGTGAATAATAGTGATCTTTTGGTTTCCCACCTGCCCCCAGGCCTGACTAAACCACAGTGATAATGTGGAGCCATTCTTAAAGCAGCTGCAAAGGCAATTCATGTACTCTAGTCTCATGGGATTTCAGGAGATTCTTCTCACCTCAGATTTGTGGAAAACTTTTTTTTTTTTTTTAATACTCAGGATTGGGTCACTTTCACACCAGCTTATGTTCACTTGATACATGCTCCTAGTCTGAGTGTAGTTTTATATATCTCACTAGCATCAAGGATTCTTACCCTGTTGGCTTCTGCTGTCTGAAAGCTACTTTTCCGCCAGAAAAGCACCATATTTGCCCAAAATTGCACTTGCTTTAGCATCCAGGCTTTGAGCAGGCTCAAAAGGGTTGTTGCGGCAGATGATAGTTTTTTACTAATCCTGAGTGAGACCTCAGTCTTGCTCTGTTGGCCAAGCCATTCAGGTTAGCTTAAGGGAGTTCTTTGCACGTCCTTACTTCACAGGAGCCAAGCACTGCGCGTGCAAGTAGAGCGTAGATCATGTGCTATTCTTTCTACTGAAATTTCTGTAAGGGACCATGAGGGGAGGGTGTGTTTACTTTTTGCTATTCATATAAAAAAGTATCTAAAATCACATCAGAATGCTCTGATACAATCTTAGATGATTTCTCTGAGGGTTTCAGTTGCAGCTAGATGTGCTCGAGAGGCATCTTTCACAGGAGAGTTTCAGTGCAGAAAAATCAACACAAAGGGGTATGGTTGTGTTGGTCTTCTAGAATGTTAGCATTAGAAGTAACAGTACAGGCTGTAGGCAGTACTTATGTACATATAATCTTGGCAGTAGTCATTAAAATGCACTTCTGCGTTTCACTTCTTGATCATTCATTTATCCCTGTGCAGTACACCACAAGGATTTGGGAATTTGTTGCACTGTGACCTGGTGTTCTACCACAATTGGTTCATTTATTTGTAACTGATAAAAATAATTCTTCTGTGGGCACAAGTACCGTTTGCTAAAATAATTAAAAAAGAAAAAATGAAACCTACATTGGCCAGAAATAGCTTTCTTGGAAAGTCAAAACTACTGTAAATATTTTCTTAGAGTGAAAGTCTGAGAATACAGATGGTGCTAACTTCTTACCCAGGTGTAAGCAGTAGAACTCTCACCAGTGACTAAACTGCTGGGGTAATTGTCTCATTTGTTAAAACTGATACAGGAGTAGGGGATGAATCAGTTCACCCTGAGTAGCTATTGCATTTGAGCATCTTGCATGCTTTCAAAATAGAACTCTACATAATAGAGGGAAAAGCCACTACGTATGGAGTTAGGTGAAGGGATGTGGGTTTTCATTTTCCACTTGTGCCCATTTTTTAACCATTTAAACATAGTATGCATAAGGAAATACTGTAGGTTTTACACACCGTCTTGAAAGTCAAAGATGTCAAGAACTTTTGGAACAAAAGAAAAGCAAATTCCAGAACTTCTGAATTCATATCAAGTAAACACGAAGAGAATTTGGCTCAATAACAAAACAAAAAAAACCAAAACAAAAATAGCCCCAGGCAGTCACAATTTGTACAGTCAGTTTTGAAGTCTGTGAGCAACGTACTGTAGTTAATACTAGTTACATTGAGGATGCCCGGGAGCCATTTTTTGGGTAGCAAACATGGTAAAACATCATATTATTAATGTTTATGTGAGATCATCATGTATTATTGTCTGTTTTAGTACAGTGTGATTCTAGACAGTATTTCTTCAGGAGATGAGGTCAGCCAGTGTGTCCTTACAGGTTTATTCTGCTTACAGAGTGTTGGGAGAACAGGAGTGTGCAAATGGGAGATGTTGTGTTTATCGTTACCGATAATTGTTCTCCCTTTAACGCCATCAGGAGCTACAAGAACTCGGAGCCCTTTCCCACTCTGAAAGAGGTTGAGCTGAAGAGAGTACTAGCCAAAGAAATTTTTTTTTTTAGTAAATTATGGTTTCCAACCGTGTTAGAAGGAAGGAGTGCTGAATCCTTATTGAAGTTTATAATGCGGAGCTGCGCATAATGCTCATGGGGCATTCC
>NW_010271404.1:22527-43039 GCF_000690775.1 Eurypyga helias
ATTCCTGAACCGGAATAAGAATGAAAACAATGCACCAGAGTTACCTCGTTTATTTTATTCATCACCACTTTTTTGTTGACTTCTATGGAGGTGAAGTAAGACGCCTGTGGTATTTTTACAGGTTAGAACCCAGAATTTTTGGTAGATTAAAGGACAGTCAGCTTGTTTGGCATGTGTATTTTGGATGATACTACCTGTGCTCTTGTGTGGGTGCTTGTGTGCCAATCTGTCTCTCAGATGGTGAGCTAAGAGCATTCACCCCAGCCTCATATCAGTCCCAAGGGGATCTTTAGTTATCCCTGTATGTTGTGCTCAAGAACAGCCAATAGGTGCTGCTGTGTTAATCCTGTTTTTTGTGATTGTGTGCTTTGTCATTAAAAAGTATCTTTATATGGGAAATATGAAGAAAGGCCTGAGTCTGCTGATTAATTCTGTTTAGGATTTAGCAGCACACTGGAGCAATCACTGGTTGACTCTGTCCTCTAGGCAGGCAAGAATTGAATCAGATTGTGGTGAAGAATCACTAATATTTTTCTCAAACTGCTGTCTGACTCCCTCTGCTTTGACAAAGTTTAAAAAGGCTTCTGGACTGAATGAAGGTGAACGAAGGGAGAGTCGGAAACTAGAGCCAATGCCAAAGATAAGTTGGACTATAAAAGAAAGTAAGGATTCTCATTACTAAAATGCTGCCCATTAATGTGGTTTAAAGGTGTTCTTGAATAACTGGATTCTCATCTCAGGGTTTATGCACACTTCATATACTACTGGCTGGAATCACAGGAGAGAAGGAATATGAGGAGCTAATGTGTTAGGTATATTTGTCTGTGTATGACTTTCTTTTGTTTCTCTTTACCTGTTTCTATATGTTCTGCATCACTGCAGTCTGTAGTCTTCATAAATTCTTTTTATCTTACTCTTATAGCCACATTAAGGATAACATCAGAGTACTGGCAGGTTCCTTCAGGGCAGCTGTTCTTACGGCATAGGTAATGAAACAGACTTGGAGAGATACACTCAACTGCATCATCCTTCCAGGGCATGTAAATAGTGTTTGGCCACCTGGCTGTCTATTCCAGACTGAAACCTGTTCATCAGGAGGTTGTGTGCTCTGATGGACCCTGGCAGGGTGGGGGCAAAGGGCAGAGCAGCTGAACCCCAGGGCTGATAGAGGGTGGGCTTGAAATGTGACAGCTTTGTCTTGTATTCAAAGAGATCATTAACTGATCCCTTAATCATACCATTGCTGAAGCTTTCCCCTCCCTTTGTGATTATGAAAGAGAAGACTGGCTACTGGCTTTTCTAAAACCTAGTTCTCTAAGAATGCTGAAGCTTAACAGAATAGTTCTGCTATGATCTTTATAGGTAAAGCAATTACTGGTTTTGCTTTGATAGCTGAAGGAGTACTTGCTAGATTGGCATGACTGACTTGTTCACATTTCTGGGGGCTGCAAAATAGTGCCACATAGCCACAGATGCCATCCTGTAGCTGTGAAAGTAGTGCAAGTACAAACACTGCTCATGTGGTGCTGCTCACACCAACATACTTGTAAGAATCGCCTACCATAATTTCTAATGTTACACTGCTTACTTGCTTTACTTGAAAAGATCAAACCTCAATTAACTTTTCTCTCCACGCAATCAATCTGCTACAATCACAGAAATACTTTGTGCTTGTTTTCCTTATGCCAGATCTTTTCCGGATCTGCACTGACTATTGTCATGCCTGTTGACTGTATTCGTGTAAGCACGGACGTAACTGAGGGTGGGTTTTAGTCCTAAAGTATTTGCTTCCAGGTCATTATATGGGTCATGGTAACTGCTCCCAAAATGGAAGTGACTTTATGAGGAGGGAATAAGTACAATTTGCTTAGACTGCTATTTTCAAAATAAAGATTTCTTTAATCCTAGCCTTAGAGTCTGTCTGCAGTGGATATCTTCTTACTGTCCCTGATAAGCACAGCAATTAAGATATTTTATGTGGATATCTTCCACCTGAGCTGAATTTTGCTTTGTAGCATCTGTTGAGGCCATGGATCCTAATACTATTCTCTTAATCAGGTCTGTTGAATCCTACAGCCTATCTGATTTTTTTTATACATGTTACCTCTGACTCTGGAAATTGAGTTCTTTTAGGTCTGAAAAGTTATCTGCTGTTTGTGAGCAACATGCATATCTTGCTTTGGTGGAATATACACCGAGTTTCCCTTCAGATGGACAATGTTTTCTTTATAAAAGTTCTCTTATTCTTAGCACGTTTCTAGGTCAGGAATGCTTAAAATATCTCTGTCATTAAAACTTGGAGTCAACAGTATAAAACAAAAATAGAGAGGCATAAGAAAAATAAATGAAGCTTACTGCATCCAGATGAAGCATTGTTTTCCAAACATACCCTGCTGTTTGTGATCATGTAGTCTTCGTACTTTCAAAGACTGTTCTGTTTCGTTACAGTAAACTCCAGTGATGGGTAGACCTTTCTAGTGAGAAGGGTGAGCGTGGAAGGAGCAGGAAGTATATACTGGTGAAGGTCTTACACTGGGAAAGGTGGGTGGTTCAGAGAGGAGGCATAGCTCTGGGAGCTAAGAAGCAAGTGATAACAAAAGCAAACAGATAATTTACAGCAATAGCTACTATCTCAGTTGTCACATTCCCCGTAGTTTCATATACATTCTAACTGACACTTCTGATAGAGAAAGTAGTCCCCAGTCTCATTCCTAGCCTCTAATTTCTTGTCCCTGGACGCTTGCTCACACCAAAAGCCTATGTAAATAACTAGTGAACCAGATAACTGATTTGTCTGAAAAGTAGCCCGGCTAAGTAAAGTTCTAAAAGGTTATTTTTAATATAGAAAAGAGAAGGTGCTGGGGAGACCTTATTGTGGCCTTTCAGTACTTAAAGGCAACTTACAAGAAAGATGGGGACAGACCTTTTAGTAGGACCTATTGAGACAGGACAAGGGGTAATGGTTTTAAACTAAAAGAGGGCAGATTCAGAATAGATACGGTCTAAATGTTTAGACTGGATATTAGTGGAAGAATTTTTTTACAATGAGGGTGGTGAAACACTGTAATAGGTTACCCAGAGAGGTGATAGATGCCCCATCCCAGGAATCATTCAAGGTTAGGCTGGACGGGGCTCTGAGCAACCTGATCTAGTTGAAGATGTCCCTGCTCATTGCAGAGAGGAGTTGGAACTAGATGTCTGTTAAAGGTCCCCTCCAACCCAAACTAATCTGTGACTGATTTTTCAGCTGAACCAGTTTCATTTGTGCTGGCAGAACAGAGGTTAGTGGGGGAAGAATGAGTGACCGGTAGACTTCTGGAGGGGACTCCTGAAGTCTACCAGACTGCTGTCTCAAATGGTTCCATGTCAGGTCTGTCTTAAACCATGCCTGAATCCTCAGTTGTTCTGATGCAGGAAAAGGGAGGAAACAAATATTAGCTCCTGTATGTTTTGGTTTTTTATGATATGGATTGTCTTCGGCTGAGAAAGGTTGTTTTCTTTTGTCTGGGTGTTTAAGTGACTGCCTTGTAAAACTTTCCCCTTTAAGATTTATCTGCCACTCTCTGGGAAGGAAAAACTACATGCTGCTTTCTGAAAAAGTTATGGGAACGTTATCAGGAACTAAGCTATTGTGTTATTCAAAATTTATATTTCATCAGTGCTCAACGTTAGAACCTTGTTCTTTTAAAATGTGCCAAAGCCCTGCCTTGTACGCAGAAGTGGACAGTATGGGAACTGGTCAGAAAATGCGAGACACACAATGACAGCTCGTATTGTTAGGCCTCAATGAAACCTGAGGAAAGTGGAGTTTTTGCAAACCGCTTTGTTCTGTAAGGGCTCAGCTCACTAAGACGTTATTGGGTTCTTTGTAGTTTCCCATTTACACACCAGCCCCCACTCCCCCCACCCCTTTTTTTGTTTTGTTTCCTGGGTTGCTTTCTTCCTTAGTGGTGAATTGAATTGGCTTCAGGAGGAGACCAGAGCACAAGAGTCTGCTGTAGCTGACCAGCCCGAGCACGTGTCTGGAAACGGAGAGAGCAGTGGAGAAGGGAGCGGAGGAAACTATCCCCTTTCTAGTTTCTCAGCCTAAACTCAGGTGGCACAACTCACTGCGAAAGCGAAAGGGCAGTGGTGGCAGAGATAGTGACGTTCCCATGTTCCCAAGGGATTCCTTTGCAAGACAGGTCAGTGGGATTTTGCCGCTGACTTAACTGAGGCCAGCCGTATGAAAAAGACATAGGGGGAGTGAAAGAATAAGCAGAACCATCTGGAAGGTATGGGGACAGCTGCAAAATAAATGAAGCAAGATAGAAAAAGTGGGAAATGTAATAATAAAGCTGTCAGATATAGGAAATACCTATGTGATGGGGAAGAAAGCAAGAGGTCCTGTGCACAGCTGAGTTTGGACAAAATGTTTTATTCGTTTCCGACTCTCTCCCGTTGAAACCTATCTGCCAAGCCCCTGCTATTGATACACCGATGTGATTTGCCCAGTAGATACATTCTTTTAAACTAAAGTGTCTTCTTACACCATATGAGTACTGCATTCATGTGTTATTATTTTCTCTTATTTTTTTCTGGTGAAACCAAAAAGAACATTACTGAATTACTGCCAGAAAATGCATTGTATTTGGAAAGGATTTTTTTTTTTCTTCCAATATTTTCAGCATCTTTAAACCCCAAAACTACGGAAAGTTTCAGAGTAATGTTTTATCTAATTACATTTGTGGTCTGGTTTGGAGGAGCAATGTTTGTTTGAGTGTTTAAATAAACAGATTCTAATCAAAGGCAAAACTCGGCATCATCCTGTGGCTTTCCCAGAACCTGCTTTTGTTCTGGTGTTCGTGTCTTATCTGTTGTAATTATGTTGCTTTTGAGTA
Organism: Eurypyga helias; assembly: GCF_000690775.1. Classification (NCBI taxonomy): domain Eukaryota; kingdom Metazoa; phylum Chordata; class Aves; order Eurypygiformes; family Eurypygidae; genus Eurypyga; species Eurypyga helias. Next base: position 27,408 of record NW_010271404.1, read on the forward strand.
TTGCATTAGAGAAGAGGGATTGTGCGTGTGTGATAGTTACAGAGTCTGCCCTGCTGTCAGCTGTTGACCTAAACAAATCCTTTTTAGCTGCAGTACCTGTGAAAACTAGAATCTGAGAAGATGGCATGTGCTGTTCCGCATCAGAATGTTTTCTTGCAGGCAGTGGAAATATCTGTGGCAAATCAAATTTGCATTCAAAACCTCATTTATAATTATTGTGGTTATTGCTATTTCCTCTTTCTCTGTGTACATCCTCTTAATCTACTAAGCGTAAATTTTCCAAACTCGGCAGGTTGCATAAGCCAGAAAAGTAGGAAATAACTCCCAAAAGAACTGCTGCCAGATCTTTGAAGCACGTATTGAGTTATTGGATCTGAAACACAATGTGTAAGAGTTGCTTTGCCAAGTTTTGAAAGTTGCAGTATGTGGAGTGATGAGACTGCTGTCTAGATATTTGCTGTAAAACAAAGGGGAAAGACAGAAATATGGAATGTTGTTTACTGTTCAACGACACACATTCCGCTTTTCAGTTTGTATTTTTAACTGTGCTTCTTCTCCTCAAAATTAATAAGGCTTGTTAAACATTACAGTGAAAAGTAGCAAGTAAATCTACTTAGATTTCATAACTGCACTTTTTGCTGTTTGATCTGTACCAGACTGAAAATTTGGATTGTAAACAAGATCATTATGAGATCTCTTGCAGTCTGAGTTAGCAGTTGGGAGCGCATCTCTGGAGCTGCTGCAGATATTACAAGTCATTCTTGTGGTGATATATAGACTGCTTTTTCAAGACCTGCGGAGTCCTTTTCTCAGGCATTTGTACACTTTGAAGACATTGACCACTTATACTTGTTTTGCAGAGAGTGTTTTTATAAATTGCTTGCTGATCAGATTCTTCTCGTACAAAGGAACCAGTACTTCACGTACCTCATTAAATTGGATCAGGATGGTCAGTTGTATCTTCAGCTCCCATTTGTGAGCAAGTGGGATGCTCAGTCTGGCAAAAATTGATTCAGTCATTTTCTTCTTGCTAATATCTAAGCCGTATTTTAGCCTTGACAAAGCAACCCTGTCTTTCCTTCTTTAGAGACCATATGGGAGGAGTGTCTTCTGTTGTCACGTAAAATTTGGAATGAGATGTGTCATTATTAATACTCTGCTTTTTTGTGTTAATCAACAGGTGCTGTGAAAGTGTAATAAGGTATTTTTATATTCACTTTAGTGTCCACTTCACCTTAAAATCTTGTGAAGATTTGCAAATTGAGAAGAGCACAAACGGGAATCAGAGATTGAGAATTTACTTCAAAAATTATTACGAACAAAACAATGACATTACAGCAAATGCCTTTTAAATTTGAGGTAATATAGCTAAAGCAACACTTTACAGCAGTGCTGATCACTAAGAGGTAGAGCCTATTCTGTGATGTTGGAGCACATGGTTGTGTCCTCAGTACTCCTTAATGGAGTTTCTTGTACTCTCCAGTATGATTTTACAGCCTAGCAACCCTGTTCATACAGTGGGATCCAGGGAGAGCTTTAAAAAGCTGAGGCTACCTGTGAAGAGATTGAATTTGCCGTATCACCTAAGACTGCATTTTCTGGAAGGCTTCCCCGTTTCTGTGGGTATGGTTTCACTGCTGTGAAGAACCTCTTTGCAAACTAGATGCCTGAGGCTAGTGTTGCTAAAGCACCCTCCTGTTCTGGCCTGTGTGATGCATGCACGCTGGGTAGTTGAGGGTGTGTTGGGCTCCTGCTCTGGCCTGTGTGATGCATGCATGTAGAGCTGGGGACGCTGGGTAGTTGAGGGTGTGTTGGTGGGCAGGTGGTTGTCTTGTCCTCTGTTAAATTAGCGTGTTCAGGAATTTTGGCCGGGTGTACTCTCCCTGTCCCTTCTTTTCTTGGTGGTGCACATTAGCTACGGAACCTTGGCAGCAGGTGACAGGAGAGCAGGAAATGATGCTGTTGCATCTGCTGCCTGTTACACTTGTGACCTCAGCAGAACAGACTGGATTCAGTATTAATAAAACTAATTTTACCACCATTTGACAGTTCATTACTTATTCTTATATGTGATCTTTGCTGTGATTTTTTTTTTTTTTTAAATTTAAGACTTTAGTTCAGAAAACAAGGGGTTTGTTTCTGTATCAGTATTTTGCTGACACTTGATGTGACTTGTTATAAACAAAATGAACTTGAGTCAAGTGGTTAAATGTCAAAACACCTTCCCGCATTTGTTAGTTTACTACCAGGGAAGGGTTCAGCATAAACGCTGTATTTAAACACTAATCAAACATTTATTATTGTTGAATGAATGTCCTGACAAGGATGCAGTTGAACTAAACCGTAAGGGTTATATTTCATGGAAGTGAAAAGCTTTATTAATATTTGAAGAATGGCTTTAATTAGTCTAACTGTTGGTAGGTGTGTTCACTTTCTCAATGTACATCCGGTATAGCATTTTTCACCAACTTATAATTGGCAGTTTCCCATAGGGAAGAATCATTATTGGTATTATAAAAGCACTTTGTATCTATCACATTTGGGAAATGAGAGTTTTGCAAAGGTCAGAATAAAGTGTGCCCCCAATTATGCTAATAACTCATACCACAAATGATCCACTGGAAGGTTTAATAGCTTGGTAGTCCTCTTTAGATTTTCTTAGAACGGACAGAATTAATATTACATTTTGGCACTTTACAGAAAGGTGAAAAAAGACATCTTCCTTCTCTCCAGCTTGTGAAGTTTGTACCTGAATTCACTCATTGACCTGAGGACCTTGAAGTGTTGGGTGGTTTTTTGTATTGCTTTGGTGGAGTTTTTTTGTTGTGGTTTGGTTTGGGGGGTTAGGGTTTTTGTTTGGTTTTTTTTTTAATTCTTTTCAAAAGCATTTTGTCCCACTTCGTCGTGAAGTCAGTATCTTTTTTTTTTTTTTTTTAAGGAGCCCAGAGTAGCAAAAGACACCATATTTTGTCATTCAGAAATGTCTATACATTTTGCTTGAATTTGACATATAGCCTAATAGACTTTGATCCTTTTGCTAAATGGAATGTGCTAAAGTAATTTTAAAATAACCTGCTCAAAAAATTTTGAAGATTATTAGAAAAATCTCAAAACTAGAATTTTAAAGAAAACTAAATTTTCAGTTTCGCTTTTTACCTGTCAAATAAAGTTTCCCTTATTTTCTTTGAGGGATGTTGCTTATCTGCACTTTGGTCCAAAGATCTGAGTAACTAAACCACCCAGAACTACTTTGAGCATCAGAAGAAATCATCGAGATACAATTACCTAGAGATTGTTAGGTACTGGGTTTTCTCACTTATGTTAACATGTCCACCAGACAGATTTCCTTTGAACCAGAAGGTCTGTGTTACTTGAAATGGCTTTCTTTTTGTAATTTTGAGGTTAAAACATTAGTAAGAGGCTAGATGGTATAATTTATTCCTGAGATTAATCATCCTAATATACCCACAGTTACTCTGCATCTACTGAGTTGTTAAAGAACCCATTAAGAGGGCAGCCTGAAAGGTAACATTTGCAAATGTCTCCAAATTGAATTATAAATGTCTCTGGTAAACAAAATGTTTTCTGCACCATGTCACTTAAAGGTCTGGCTGTATCTGTTACGCATGCTTTACAACATACTTTGAAAAGACAGAAAAGGCAATTAAATAAATAGCTCAGATTTACTCCTCTTGGGTTTTTTTAAGTTTAGAAACATGTTCAATTATGCAAGTTTTAGTTTAAAATACTCCTTTTTTCAGTGAAATGTTTTCTGTAAGCTTTACTTCAGCAGAGATGCAGATGGTTTATTAGTCTTTTTCGATAAGCTGTAAATGAGGAATATTGACATGGATTAAAACTGAAATGGAGGCTTGTTTTAGAAATTTGCATACATTGACTTTGTGAGCTGCGTTATGAAACAATACTGGCTTCTGCTTTACCGAAGGTATTGTTTTGCTTTATGCAGCCATTCGGGTTACAGCAAGGCTACCTTCATAAAATATCTGTTACAGGAACATTCCTTGATAACGTATTTTCAAAAAGCAGCACTAGCAAGGCCTTTCTCCTGCAAACAATGCCCTATTAACTGTATTCTGGTGCAATTGACCACAGTGTAAATAAAGAGCAGGGTGGGAGCAAGCTGTTGGTAGGCTTAAACTTAAATCTTGGCTGTGTCCTCCTGTAAATAATTTTCTGGTTTGGTGTTCTTTTATTTTTTTTTTATCATTGTCAGTTGTGACATATGCTTAATACTAAGTGCAGAGACCCTTAGTCTCTGCTTGCTGTTTATACTTAAGTTCTCTCTATAGGCAAATTACTCTTCTTCAGCATAAACACCTCGTTTTTCCGAGGGGGCATTATTAACTCCAGTCAAGCCAGTCCTGGTTTTACCTAGATGGTTATTTCTGTGCAATTACACATAATCCTGTGCAGAAGAAATAAAGGCAAATTTGTCATATGTATCTGGTAAAATGTGCATACGTGTGATTAATAAAGGATTCTGTTTTCTGTAGCCTACCTACAGCTGTGGTGTACGCTCCACAGCAAATTTTCCAAAACAACTCCAAAGTTTTATAAATGAGGTACACGAGAAGTTAAGGTCCAAAAGGAATCTTATTTAGCATATGCAGGGAAACACATAGCAGTATTTACAAATGGCTATTGTGTGGTACTCATTACTCGAGTATTGTTTCACTAAACTTGCAAAACTGTGGATTTTATTTCACAGCTCTGTGAACAATTAAATCCTCTGAAATTTTTCTGACTGTCCTAATTATTTTTTTCCATGTGAAGCTTGCTAATGCAGGTCTCATTGCTGCTCACTCTGCCAGTGAGTCAGGTATGTCTCTTGATGGTACTTGTGCTTTTAGATCAATGGGGACAAAGTGATCCAGTTTTTCCTTCCTTCCAGGTGCAATTATGGGTCTCAATATAATAAAAATAAAATGATTTAATATCTGCAGAGGTTCATATGGCATATTTTCCATTTATTTTAAGTTTGGAAGCTGAAATATCTTAATTGATAATCCCATAAGGTTTATTTTTTCATGAACTCTCTTTTCTCTCAGGCTCTGTATTTTCAGGGTATTGCTAGTTCTGTAAATTTAGCTATCAGACTATTGTAATTTAAGGCCAAAGCCTTCTCATGCTTGGAAGAAAAAATCCCATGGTTTTATTGGAGTAAAATCAGATTTAAGGGGCAGAGCCTAGGTAGTCTTTAATTGTTCTAATCCCTGGACATCTTTCCAGCCAGGATGCTTCACAGGCACTGTAATGTTTTGTATTGGTTGAATCACCCCTGATGATTAAGAAGATTTGTTACTCATGAGTTTGCAAGATAGCCTGGTAAAATCAGTGGGATCAGGGTTTTTTTTAAGTACAATTAATGGGCTTTAAGAGAGAAACCGTACAGAGTTTTGTTGTTTTAGGTTTTGTTGGTGTTTGGGTTTTTTATGGTGTTTGGGGTTTGGGTTTTTTTGACCCTTCTCTTTTGTGTTTTACTTAAATTTATTTAATTTCATTGGCAAAACTGTTGGTATGATGGTTTTCGCAATGTCTTGCAGCTCCTGTGGCGGATTGTGTAGCCTGCACAGTTTTTGGTAGCATCAGTGTTTTGCTGGTGGTTTGACAAGTCATTGGTGCTTAAGTATCTCATACATGCATGTCCTTATACGCATGTCTATCTCTTGTACTGATCTACTTTTGCTCGTCTTGTAAATCTATCAACCGACAGGTCCAGTGGAGACAGCATTGATCTCTGAGCCAGGAACAGGTCAGATTTGCTCAGTGTCTGATTTTTTTGATTGTTCAATCATTTTCTTATGCCATTTTCCCACCACTTCAGAAATCTTCGAAGAATGTGCCCCTTCATCTGTCAGCAGAGCAGTTAGCACAGTGAAGTTAGGGTCTCTGCTGGTACTGTGATGTACTTTTGCATTCCTGGTATTTCTCGTTGGAGGAGCCATCCTATTTGAACTATTCTTGCTCTCAGCTTTCCCATTTGCATCCCAGTTGCATTAAGATTAAAAGAAAACTAGGAAAACAGAGCATTCTGAGTATTCTGATGCACTGATGTGACAATCACAGTGATGATTCTTATTGGCTGAACAATTAGCTATATTTTTTTAGGCAGACAAGAGCTGTTGTTCACACTAATTCTACTGAGCAATTTCAGAAACTGGTAGTTTTATTTATTGATCAGTAAACTAATATGAAAATAAAGAATATGGTAGAACACGGTTGTTGGCAGAAGAGTAGTGGTTCAAGGGTATGTGTGAATTTTAACATGCCAAATTAATATTCCCATTTCTTAGAAGATATGAAGAAATGTATCTCAGGATCTTACTCTGAATTTAGTATGGCTGAAGCTAATCTTGCTGTTGTTTTCTCTACATGGATGAGAAATATTTGTAGTCAGCTTTTGTTTAACAGAACCCTGGATGTGCCCTGCAACAGAAAACACTAAATATGGAGGAAATTGTATCAGACCCTTTTGTTAGGCGGAGTTTTGTGGAGAACGAGATTTTGTTGCTTTCCACTCGTGCAGAAAGACAAGGACTTCCTTCCCTGTGGCTTCTGTGAGTTCTAAATTCTGACTTTGAGTTTGTATTAGACGTTTCTGCGAGCTGTTGAACTAAGCAAATGATGTGCCCACTCCTTTCCCTATTCTGCTGTTACTGGGAGCATATTCAGAGTGAAGAAGCAAATACCATATTTATTTGCTACTGTGCAACAGATGAAAATCCTGATCTTCTTAACGTGAATGGGAACATTGGTCTTCTAGTTTGGGATGCCAGGATTTCACCAGCTGTGCTTATCTTAAGCATACTGTCTGCAGAAATTAAAACTAAAAGCTAATTCTGGGTTACTATTGGGCTAGTGCTACTGGAACTAGTTCCTGGCCTTGCCATGGATAATGGGCTTTTCATCACGAATGGATTCTTCTCTTGTATTTATTGACCACATCCAATCCACTGCCGTTTTATAAACTGCTATTCAGCACTTTCTTTGTGCAGTGCTTTCCCATACGTGTATGAATTTGCATTCTGTCTGCAGAATTATGGGAAATGTTAAGAACAGCTCTCTGGGGTTCAGTGAATTAAAGCATTGTTGCTGAATAACAGGGTAGAGCAGCATGAAGGCAAATATTTGTTGGAGTTGAGGAGGTACATATGTTGGACCACAGTAGTCACCGTTCAGAGCTAAATTAAAGGACAGCAAAACACAGAATTCCTTCAAAAGTCCAAAGCATCATGTGTTTGATTCTGGTTTTGTTTCTGAAGACCTAAAAATGTATGTACCACACCCAGAAAAGTAGCAATGGAACAGAGTTTGTTTGCTAGTGCAGCTAAATGGTGTAAAAGGGAAACCCAGGTATCTTAATGATTCTTTATTTTATTTTTGTGCTGATATTAAACATAAAACTGGTTTTAATGTGCAGTCTAAACAGTGGCATGTATTACTTCGTACAGTCAGTGGAGGGAAACATCACTGTAAATTTTTTTTTTCCCTGTTAATGATTAAATTCTCTTAAAAAGAACTCGAGCCAGAACACATCCAACTTAACATTGAGAGCTTTTTAATCTCTGAGTAGTCTCAAGTCTAGTTTCTGTCTCACAGGTAAAACCATATATATTTGAATGGCAGGTAAGGGCTGAAAATGAAACTGAAGCATCCTCACTGATAGGAGGAATAAATGCTGGACTGCAAAGGCACTCATATGTATATCATATGAAGAAAGCTGTTACATGAGGAAAACAATATGTATATACTGCATATATTAGTTCTCTTGTCTGTGCACAACTTACACCTTCTTTTGGAGGCAATAATTAAGGAGAATTTGGGGAACTAAAAGGGTATAGTGCTGGATGAAGGCAAAAATACATGGGCATCGTAAATGAAGATACAGCAATAACAGAGATGCCCTGATGCACAAGGACATTTTTAGAGAGGTAGTGCTAAAGGGTATTGTGTGGGGAAAAGTAAAACTGGTGGCATAGGTAATTTGCTGAGTGAAAAGGTTAGGGCAAGTCTCACCGAGACAGAGGTGCTGAGGGTAGAGGACAATGTGTGATGCTTGTAAGCTTCCACTGCACTGGAAGTGAAGACCAGGTGATTTAGCAGGAGGCATCTTAATGATGTGTCTGTTCTTTGGTCTGTAGATGTGCCCTGTGATAGACTCGGTGCTTGTGATCGATGATCTCCTTTTTCCTCAAGTCCACAGCATCACAGACGTGCATGTATGCTTTTGTGTGTGGTGAGGGCCTTGGGGATTATGGTGATGCTCTTACCATCTCCTTTGCCCTTCCTCTCTCTGATGCTAACACCGGCGTGAGAATCTATCAGCTGTTTTTCTTTCCCCAGTTTCCTCTTTCTTCTGTAGCATCAGCAAAGAATAGGATGGGCTCTTTTCACAGAGGCTCCTCGGCTGCTGAGGGGCTGAAGGGTATTTAGTAATGAAAGGGAAAAGCTGAAAAGTTATTCCAAATAATCTTTGGCTAATATGCAAGAAAAATATACTGCGAGCTTAGCTAACAGGAGGGGCTATAGTCAGTTAATTGTTAGCATAAAGGGAGTTCGAGCAAGTGATTGTTTCCACAGTATTTCAGTAGTTTCAAGGTGTGTAGTCTAAAAACCTGAATTTGGCATCACTTGAAAGTACCCGCTCATAATGCAGGGGAAGACAGAAGTCTCTTGGAAGCAGGCCGTAAGGTTTGTTGTACAAATTTATTTTGGAAAGAAAAATGAATTTGTCTGACACTATAAAATCAGCTTTGTGGCCTGTAAGATATTTCGTGGTTGGTGTATGGAAAATTCTCAGTCAGTGGAAGGTAAGGTCAATCTAAACACAGCCTGCTCCCTGAATTATTTAATACGGATATGGTGTTTAATTCTGTACTAAACAATAAACAGGGACAATTGTTTTCTGTTTACATAGAGATTTAGAAATAATTATATTGCCCTTCATTCTTCTAGGTTTTATTAGAAAAGACATTGAAGACAAATGGAACAGTGACAAAGCTAATAATAGGTCTTTCATGGAATATGATTTTTTTCTTTAATTTTTATTTTTTCAAATGAGCATTTTTACATCCTTGTGCTTTTAGGTTCACTCTCTTTGAAAGTGGAAAAAGGGAGATATAAAGATTTGCTTTAGGCTTCAGTTCACGTGTGGTGATTCAGAGCTGCCGCTTGTTTTCTGTGAGCTCCATGTATCATTTTTATTCTATTTCTGTAATTTTTTTAGAATTGAAGTAAACTGCTGCCTCTGCCTTCTTTTAGTCATGAGATACCTCTAGAGATGTTCTGTCCACCTTGGATATTTACTTTCTTGGTGGTTGTGCGTGAACGTGTGTACGTGCTTGCCTGCAATTGCAGTTCTAATGTTGGTCATGAAAATAAACCTGGGCTTCCTGTAAGTTCCAAGGGAAAATGCTGGAACCTCAGGAGACAGGAATGGGGCACGCTTGTGCACGTTACTTTAACCTTCAGAGTTTGGCTAATTTCCTGGCGTGCATAATGCTCGCGTTGCTGTGTACGTCGCTAGATGTTTCATACACAAGTATTTCCCTAAGTAATTTTTAAGGGAAAGTACTTCTGAGTGCAGGATGGCAACTCTCATCTTCAAAGCCCCTACAGTGCTTCTGGCACAAAAGGAACATGTAACTGTGTATGAATAACTGAATGTCAGCAATTAGAACTGTTATTAAAATAGGAAGCTGCTGTGACTGTATTTTCTGCTGGTTGTCTCTGTTCTTCCTAGAAGTGGTGTGCTTGGCTGACAGAGCTAAATATTTTTTGCTTCTCTTTGGTATTATGTTTTGTCTCACCCATAGTAGCATCCCACAGATGATAATGACCATAGGTAGAAATAGAGTCGGCAGCAATGCTGTGTTACCCCCACCACCAATCCTTCTGGCCGTGCAGAAATTGGAATGGCAAAATATTTGTGTTCCTTAAGGGCACAAGGGAAATGCTTCACAGGGTGGTTGTTCTTCCCCCACACACCCCTCTGTCCTTTCCCCCTCGGCTTTTGTAGTAGGTGCTGTTCGTGTGCAACATTGGGAAGGGGCTGAGGTTTCTGCATGGGCTCTGGGAAATTCGGTCTCGGAACCAAGACTAGCAAGGAACTGCGCACCAGATTGGGTGCAGTGCCTCTGTGCTGTGGGAAAGCATGGGGGGACCATTCTCATGGGGTGGGTCTTGGGCAGTTCGGGAGGGGGTCAGGGATTAAGCAATATTGCCTCTGAGTATTTCTGCTGCCGTCCCTCCATGGGAGGAGACAATGGAGGAGCATGAACTAGGCTCTTTGAGACTGTGCAGTGGTCCTTCTCTACTCCCCAAACCACTGCCTGAAAGCTTCCCTAAATTTGGATGGTTTTGGCCCAAAATGAAAAGGCATAAGCACAGATACATCCATCCCCAACTCCTGCAGCTGTTTGGAAATCCTTGCAATCGGCAGCTCAATCTGTGCTGCAGTATGGTTCTGGATTTCCTCCCTCCTCCTCTAATGAAGGAGGGATTCACCTTTTCAAATATAGAGCAGTAACCTTCTTCTCCCTCCTCCCACTTCTCTCAATTATCAGATGTGCACTATATCTAGGAATCTAATTTTAAATTAACTTGTCACCCTACATCCCATCTGTAGGGGTTTACAATTTTAAACCAATTGCCTTTGAGGTGACTTTATATACTGTTTCATTAACATATACATATCAATTCTAGGGCACCTACAGACTGCAGAATAAAATCCCCTCTTGAGCAAGGCATCTTCAGGGAAAAGAAGTAGTTTGCATTTGATTTACTGTAGAGTAAGAGCTGTGGTTTGTCAAAACCTAACATTGAGTGTGGCTGTTGAACGAGTTACAATAATTGTATGAATACAAGACATTTTAGGGCAGTTTTAGTCTAGATACCGAACATAAGATGGACTTTTTTTACTCATGTTTGTGTTCCATCATCTGTGGATATTTTACTACAATGTAGGAGAGAATGAAGCTATTCTTGCCTGAATTTGGGAATATTTGCATGAGCACCCAAGGTATCGACTTCCCCTTGAAAGCATTTTAACCTTGATTTTATTAAAGAATTAAACAAATAAAACTATGGGAGCTTAGACTGTGAGGCTGTCAAATCCCTAGGTTTTGCTGTTGTATGTCACGCTGTTAGTGACGTGGTACGGAGTGATGCTGCTGGGCTTGCAGGGTCTCAACCACAGGCAGGGCAGTAGTCACGCTGAGGCCAGCAGTCAGCTTACGGTCCAGAGGCTGCACTCGCTCGGGGCGAGAAACAGCTACTATGGCTGGAAAGAGCAAGAGTTTAACAGTGTCATGCATAGATTGTCCTTCATTCCTTATCCTGAGGTAAACAGTGTTAGTGTCATGACACAGAAAATTCTCTTTTTCAATGGAAAATGATTTTTCTTTCCCTTTCATGCCCCTATAGTTGTATTCCTGCCAGCAAAGATGAAGTGATTCGGATTTCCATAGGTTGTGACATAACCAATATTTATTTTAAAGTGAAAGAGAGCCTCCCTTGCACTTCTGTGGCAGAAGAACTGAGACATGAATAACTTGAATACCAAAAACTGGTAGATCTCTGTCCTTTTCCCATTAGCCTCCAGGCGTGTAACTCTGCCAGGCTCCCCTTTGAAGAAAAGGCAGGTTAGTGCTGAAGGGTCACTTGGAAACGGCAACCTGGGAGTCAGGAGCATCGACAAAGGCAAAGAGAAGGTGCTTGTGAGAGGGAAGGCAGGGAAGAGATGAAAGTTTGGCGGAGCTGTAGTGTAGAGACGAGGGAGGATGGCAGCTGTGTCAAATACCTGGATTAGTGAGGAGCTAAATTTTTAAAGAGCTGATAAGTGCAAGGGTAAGATTTTATTGTTCCATTAAGAAAACAAAACAAAACCTGGAACTGGCTATTCTAAAAGCACTTCAGCAGATGCTAAACAAATTTTACACTGACCATTTAAGGACTCAGTAGGCTGTTTGTCTCTGCCTGGTTTGTGTTGTTCCAGTTTGCGTGTTGCATGTACGGTACAACTTGTGATGCGTAAGTAAAAAAATACAATTACCTTTTGGAACTTTAGATGGTTGGTTCAGAGTGACAGCAAATGAACCAGTTAATTAACAGAACCAAAATACAAGCTGTATATTTGGGAAGGAAGGAGACTGGGGATCGCTTACCTCAAAACACCAACAAGGAGCTGTGTGCTTAGGATTGTACATAGACAACTAATTTGAACATGATTTTCAGGAATTTATTAGACAGGCCTTATTTTCAAAGACAGATGTGCACAAATGCCATATCTTTGCTTCAAAGGGAGTCAAAGTGAGATGGTAGATTGTCTCTATGGGGAGTGAAGTATTTTCTCTAAAGAGAGAGTGTGCCTGTAACAGAGGACTCGCGGGCGGACATGCATCCAACCCTGCGTTGTGCCCACAGGCAAACTTGCCGAATGAAATCGGTGAAGCTCTTTAGCTCAGTGACAGTGGAATGTTTTCCACAGCTGTGCCTTAATAGCTGTTGTATGGACAAACAAAAAAACCGACCCAAAACCAACCAAACAAAAAACAACCTCAAAGCCCCCCAGCAAATAAATAGTTTTTCAGTTTTAGAACAAAACTAGTCTGAAGAGAATGTCATGGAAATAATTCCATTGTTTATTTTTGGTAGTTTCAAGAACAAGTATGCCATGGATGCTCAGGGGCTGAGGTGAGGCCTTGGTTGTGGCTTTGGAACCCAGGCCTGCTGGATCTTGGAAGATCAGCCTGTCCTTGCCTGAATGGGGCTACTGGAAGCACTGCGTAGCTGCTGGAGGACGTTGAGCATGTTTGCTTCCATGGAGACTGGTTAGGCACGTGAAAACGGTGCTTGAGGGAAAACTTCCTGACCTTGACTTTGATGTTTCAGGAATTGTCACATGTCAGTGGAAGAGCAGCCTGGTCAGAACATTCTGCATGGTTTCCATCTGTAGTCTTGCTGGCTGGTTTGGCTGAGCAAGATGTATCCCTCAGCTTCTGGAAAACTGCAAAACCTGGAAAACCAATAATGTTTCAGACCAAACTCTTGGAACATCTTGATTTCTGCTCAGTAACATTTGTCCAGTTGTAAAGCACCTAAGAGGTAGATGTCAACTTTCCCATTTGTATTTATCAGAAGGTGACCACAAAATAAATAGTGGGGTAGTTATTTCATTCTTTCTCCAGTTTGTTTGCTTTGTGTATTAGGGCTCTGTAAATTACAGTTCCACTTTTTCTCTTGAATAGTCAGTCAGGTGTGTTCCCGTTTCACTTGTGCTGGGGATCCATTTAAAGTCCTAGGAGGGAGAAGTATGTTTTAATGAAATAGTAAAATTAAAGGAATTGTTGGGGGGGTCCAGGGAGAGCACAGTAAAATGGAGTTTCTTGGCTTCATTTTGTTAATGTACTTGTTTCCAGGTTGGTAATATTCTTGTTTCTGATGTTTTTCTCCTGTCACAGCTTCATGAAAAAGTAGTAATGAAAACAACATTTATTTTATGCTTTGTCTAAATGTAAGGGAAATTACTCCTTCATAGTGTGGTTGGAATTGGAAGAGTTCAGTTTTTGGGAGTGAGGTTAATTTAAATTGGCGATTAGAAACACGATGTCTTCCTGTCTTAGCGTGGTGCTTCTTTTTTCTTTTGTGTCCTATTATAAGAGCTTGCTGCTTTTATTATTCTTGTCCTTCCCCTTCCTTTTCTATTAGAGTATGAAAATGGTAAAGCAGTTGAACTGAAGCAAGTTTGTCTGCGGATACCTTTTGGTTTGGCTAGCAAGTTTAAAGCAAAAGGCCAGGATGGAGGAATCATGGTACCATAGACCCATAGAATGGTTTGGGTTGGAAGGGACCTTAAAGATCATCCAGTTCCAACCCACCTGCCATGGGCAGAGACACCTTCCACTAGACCAGGTTGCTCCAAGCCTCATCCAGCCTGGCCTTGGACACTTCCAGGGATGGGGCCTCCACAGCTTCTCTGGGCAACCTGTCCCAGTGCCTCCCCACCCTCTCTGGGAAGAACTTCTTCCTGATATCCAATCTAAACCTCCCCACTTTCAATTTAACCCCATTACCCCTTGTCCTGTCACTACAGGCTCTTGTAAAAAGTCCCCCCCCCAGCTTCCTTGTAGCCCCTTCAGGCACTGGAAGGTGCTATAAGGTCTCCCCGGAGCCTTCCCTTCTCCAGGCTGAACACCCCCAACTCTCTCAGCCTTTCATCACAGCAGAGGGGCTCCAGCCCTCAGAGCATCTCTGTGGCCGTTCTCTGGACTCGAGTGTCATCTGGAAGTAATGCAAGCAATTTTCCTTCTAAAGGTGGATTTCCCTAGGTGCCATAAGATTGCTGGGGCAGATGCCTGAAATGTGCAAGGAGCCAGTAATGCTGTGACTTCTGCATGGCTAAAAGATGTTAGACCTCTTGGTCCCAACCTGAAGCTTCAAACCTGACTGCACTGCAGTTAGTTGATAGGATCTCTCTTAGGTTAAGACAATGTCTGGTACGCTTGTATGTGCCCTAAGCATTTCTTTTCAGTTTTCTATTTTGTAAGCACAGTTTAATGTGTAAAGAAGAGAAAGTATGTATGGAAGAGAGGGACATCTTCCAGCATAGGAAGATGTTTTGAGGTGTTAGTGGCTACGAGACAACTTACTCCTGGTGCTACCATACAGCTCTCTGTAACAAATACCTGGTTTTGATTTTTCACTGTTCAAGTGAAATATAATTCAGGCTTTAAAGGATTATTTTTCATGACCTGCAACATTTTTTGCTATAAAAATAAAGATTAATCTTGTTATATTATATTTTTTTTCTTTCCATATTAGTAGTTTAAGGTTTGGAAAGTGAGAGGGCATGGAAGTTTGCCATTGTTAACGAGGTATGGTTTTATTTTAGTTTGGGAACTTAGCAAAGGCAATTCTTGGAAAAAACTGTGTTTTGTAAGTACGAATAGTGGCCAATCTGCAGTATTTAGCTACTGGTTCACACCGTGCAGCTCAAGTTAAGTGCACAAACAACAGAAATATCAGCAAACTTAGGAAGGAAAAATGCTACTTGTAAACATAATTTCATTTTCCATTTTTCATGCAACTTTGTAGGTCTCTGCTTAATATGTATTGGACAAGAAAATAAAGTTTAACGTTATATTTGTTTGCTTTAATTATAATCTGAGATATATGTAAGAATCCTTTGTACTAATTTGTTTCTCTTAGGCATGTCAGCTGTTTTCATCTTGAGTAAAAAATTACCTTTTTCATAGCACGCTGATAAGTGATTATCTTTTTTGATTTGTTAAATGTAGTAATGTACACATTAAACATCTACTGTCAGTTTAGGGTTTAAAAGAGGACAGATTTCAAGGTTTGACAGGTGTATGCAGCTGTGTACTTCCACTTCCAAGCAGTGACTGTATTGCTGTGCAAATACTTCATGACTGTTTCTTAGGGCATTGTTCAAGTTTGCCCAGCCATATTGCCACACTTCATTGATTTGGAGGCTATAGGGAAAAGTACAAAAAGATTTTCCTGAGTACATCTCTTATTCGTGGAGTTACGTAAGCTCAGGTTGAATGCTTAATTTCCAGTTCTGTGAGCACAGTTGTTCTTCCTAGGGAAAG
>NW_010271404.1:43053-53454 GCF_000690775.1 Eurypyga helias
GTAATTTGTCCTTTTTGTTTTAATGGAATAAAATTTTTAAAATATCTTCTTAACAGCAAAGCCTGAAGTATTTTATTCCACTCAGAGGCTGTAGAATAGGCCTTCAAACGTGCTTTATTGAGCTGATGATTTTACAGGGAGAGAACTTGATTTGTTGAACATCATGCGATGCTGTTTGTGGGATGGGTTTCATTAACGGCAGTGAATAAATTCAGAAAAGCAGTTATTCCTCTGTGTTTGCTTTTGCTGAGTAAGAATTCTAACAAGCTCAATGTCTGGAAAACTGTCATGAGTTTCATTTTTGTGGCTTCCAGGGACTGTGGTAAGGAGCCTGAGCTTATGAAAATAGAGAGAAGTCAACGAAGAGATTTGGGAGAAGGAGGAATATATAATAATTTTGTCTGTTCTTTTAACTGTGCGCTACAAGAAGTAAATAGGTTTTAAAAGGTACGTGTTAAGAGCTTTATTAAAGGACCACTGCTGGGTATGTTTTGTACATTCCTTTTGTTTTCTCTTGCAGGTGTGATTCAGTTTCTATTCCACATTTCCTTTATTGTAGACTTGACTTTCC
Source organism: Eurypyga helias (assembly GCF_000690775.1). Taxonomy (NCBI): domain Eukaryota; kingdom Metazoa; phylum Chordata; class Aves; order Eurypygiformes; family Eurypygidae; genus Eurypyga; species Eurypyga helias. Next base: position 43,625 of record NW_010271404.1, read on the forward strand.
TGACTTTTACCATAGGACAGGCTATATTAATTTGTTTTCTTTGGAATGCCCTTGGTGATGAGAACATCTCGGGGGTGAGAGTTGTTCACCTGAGCTCCTTAGATGTCTGCCCATCTTCCTCCCACCTTTGCTCTACAGGGTGCCTGTGTTTCTGCTTTTATTTTTTAATGTAAAATGCAGTATGTGGTGGACTGTGGGTTTTTTACCTCTCCCTCTTTATTTCCTAGAGGGAAGGGGTAGGTGATTTTTACCACTTAAATTCCACCTTATGTTTTAAAAATAAGCCTAATTTAAGGTGGAAATTTAATGATAATCTGGTAACATAGTTTATATAAAGGAAGAGATATAAAGCAAATGCATGTTTTTGCAGAAACTGAATGCAGTCAGCTTTTTCCATAATGGCAATACCTACTGAAGAACTGCCACAATCTTTGAGAGGCTCATGCAACTTCCACGAAGAGGCTTTTCCGGAGGCAGAGAGTGTGTCTTCTGAGTTCGGGTCATTCAGCTATTCCATTTCAGTGATTAGCTCAGTTTGGTCGCTGTTGACGTTCAGAACTGAAAAAAAGTATCTTGTTTTGCCTCTGTGTTCCTGTATACACAGCAAGATATTAGGAGAGAATACACATAGGAAGTTTTGGTACACATAGTAAACAAAATGATCTTGTTCTGTTCCCTCACTTAAAATAGTACTTTTTTTTTTTTTTTTTAGCAAAATCAGCTCAAATCCAAAGTGTAGACTAGAGTCTGCTGCAAGATCAGATCTGCTTAAATGGGTACTTTCTGCTACCTTTACTAAAATAGAAAGGAAAACCAGAAATTCTTTCCCATCCTATTCTGAACTTAGGTTGTCCGTTTTTTTTTTGTTTTTTTTTTTAAGAAAAGAAGCTCTTTTTGCACAGCTGACTTCTAACACACTCAGAAAGGTCAGCCTTTCCCAGGTTCTGCTTATACACACTGATACATGGGATGTATTTACATGTCTGCTTATGAGGAAGAAGCTCTGTGCAAGGCCCAGGCAGATTTGCTTTTAGTTAATCAGACTGCCCTTGGTGTCAGGACAGCAGCTGTGCAATAGGGCCAGCAGAAGGCATTTTTGAAATGCTTTCCTCGAGAATCTCAGTACTGTGAAAAGGAAGGTTACTTCAGCTGGTTTGTGAATGTTTAAGGGCAGGAATACCCGAGGAAATACTGTGACACAAGCCAGGTAGTAGCATGAGAACACTGTATTGTTCTCTTTATTTCTAATATCATTGCAGGTTCACAAGTGCTCACACCAGGCTGCTGTCATTCTAATGTAGGTCACTTCTCACACCTAAACTGCTTAACAGAATTTTTAGGTTCAAATCACATAGGCAAAGTTACAGCTGCCTTGGTTTAAAATAATTTTTAAAGTATTTGCATAATAAGGAATATATTCGTCAATAGATGTACTTTTTTCCCCTTAGAACCAAAAATGTTAACCCACATCTTCAGGTGCCAATAACCTCAAAAAAAACCCTTTGTGTTTTCATCAGACATGCATCTGTTCCTTCCCTTTTTCATATTTCTCAGGGAAGATATTTATCCTAATTGTACTCTCATAATTATTTTTTCATGGTATTCACTGGATAACCACTGCCAATCTTCTGATCAATTATAAAATGTTCCACGAGTTAATTTCTAAAGTTAACTTACACAGTGATTTTTGAAGTAGTTGTAAGGCCCTACTTTGTTTGCTGGTTTTGTTTTCATTTGACTTCAGAAATTGTCATTTCATCTTTTTTGGTTGAATTGAAGATAGCCCATCAGGCCAGTGGTGAATACAGTCATAAGTGCTTAACAAAGCCCTATTCCTGCACTCTCCTGAGCCTTCTGTACTTCTCTGCCCACCGAGCCTTTAGAAAAGGGCTGCGACTGATACTAAGCATTGTGTAAGGAGTAACGTTCTCAAGTACCCATTGCTACACTGATTACATTTTGTAGTAAGGCCTTCCAGTAAAATGCCTTATTTCTAGTGATTTCATAATTTATTACAGTGGGGAAATGAGGTGAATTTTTGATAGAACAAGTTCATTAGCATGCATAAAGAAAACTTCACAAGAGGTGTTTTTGATGCAGGGGAAGCTCAGAAGTTATTTCACTGCATAACAGAAACTTATAATGCAGTGGATGTTTCCAGATGTTTTAAAAATTCCTTTCAGTTAAAGTAGTGTAGTCTTAACATAGATCACCATTTTAAAAACGCCATTTTAAAACCCAAAGCAACCTTAGAGGAACAGGAGCTGTGAGAGAGAAATGGGAGAGTGTTTGCAGAAGACGTAAAATTAGAGGTCAGACGAGGCACAGGTTAAGCAGATAAAAGTACTGAGTTGCCATACAGAAGACAGGGCACACTAATGACAGTTTTTACATCAAGTGTAGCTATAGTGTTATGAGATAGGTCGCTAGCTCTACAGGTAGGATTTATTTCACCGAGCTTTGGCTGCCTAAAACTAGGCATCTATTTAAGCTGCAGTTTTGGCTCCTTCTAAAGTCGCAGGAGACAATGAGGCACCTCCGGGGGAATGATTCATCTGTCCTGTTTTAGACAAATATCCTAGGATGGTTTGAGTTGTCCTGTAGTGTTGGCTAACATTTTGCATTGATTGGAGAGAGCGAGACAGATAATTTAGCTTGGGCACATAGCTCTTAAGCTCCAGAGGTAAGGGAGAGAGATTTCAGCTGTGCTAAAGTCACGTTCCAGCCTCTCATTTTCCCTGTAAAGCTAACTCTGCAGTTGAGATGATTTGTAGTCTGTCACTTTTACAGTTACTACAGGCACTGTTGTCTGAGGGTTGCTTAATTTTTTTCTTGTGTTACTGTTTTAGTTCAAGTAGCTGCTTCTGCAATTGTCAAGAGTGCTGCTAAATTACTCATTTTGAAGTGATGCAGTGTATAATCTGTTACTGAACTTTGCTCAACGTATTATCACGTAAGTTAACACTTGGTGGTTTGTATAATTAACAAAGGGAAATAGTAGGTGTTTGTTTTAATTTTAGAGTAGCTGAAAAAGGCTGTATTTATTTTTCTCTAAACAAGTAGATAAAGCATTAACAGAAAACTAAACTGAAGGTACGTAATAACACGGCTTTGTTCCCTTATGACAGTATCTGCAAAAATGTCTGTTTGGTCTTTATCCTCACACATCAAAATATCATCTGAAACTCTTCACTTGCCTGTGGCCTGCATAAACATTGTGACAATAAAGGGGAAGAGATCTCTGTCACGTTCTCGATAATGGATTAAGAATTTGATCTCGCTTTTTTTGATGAGAAAGGTCGCGATTACTCACTGTTGAACAGAAAGTCATTCTAAAGGTTACAGTACAACAACCAACTTTCAGCAATGACATAATAGTCTCCTTGGCCTTTAAATAGTTTATAATTGTGCATTGCTTATTGACCTTTGAAGATTTAATTATTTTTAAGCCTCAAAAATTAATACCTTCTTTTTATTATATGAAACTTTTAATAAACATAAGACGGCACAAGTGTTATGTCTGTCTCACACCTCGCTGCCACTGAAGGAAACTTGCCTGCCATTCCATCCTGCTAGTTTCCAGGCAGCTGTCAGTTTATTGTGCTGGGTCTGCTGAAGCCTTTCTCTCAGCCTCAGGCAGTTGTAGGAACTGTGGGAGGGACAACACTCATTTCTGCTCCACTCTGAGGGCTAGACTCTGCTGAGACTACATAGCCCCTTCATTTCCATCCCATCTCCTGTTGCCTGTCCTGCCTCTTCTCTCCCTACAACAGAAATGGAAACAGAAAAGGGAAGGCTGGCTTCGTTCAATTCATGCTTGCTCTCTCTCCTCTTCCCATTTCACAATGCTGTGAAGAGCCTGGTCCTTCTCCTTGTACCACAGTCACAGATACTAGTGAAGCAGCTGTTGGGTGTCCCCTAAAGCCCTCCTTTTTCCAGGGCAAACAAGCCCTGGTCCTACAGCCTCTCCCCATAGGAAAAATGCTCTACTCCTTGGTGGTCTTGTGGCTTCTGCTCGACATGCTGCTGTTTGAAGTCTTTCTTGTATTAAGGATCCCAAAACTGCATGCTCTTCCAGGTGTTGTCTAACCAGTGCTAGGTAGAAGGAGATAATCACCTCCCTGGAGCTCTTAGCTGCGTTCAGGATGCTACTAATGCTGTCTTCTGCCAGAGCATGTTGCTGGCTCGTGCTCTTTTTCCTGCTAGGACCCCCAGATCTCTTCTATGGAGCTGCTGAGCCCAACAACCTAGTTGTTTGTCCACCTAGTTGTCCACATCTCTGGACCATAACATCCCAACTGGGATACAAGGAGTAGGCCAACCTGTTAATTAGCTAACTATTTTTACTTTGCTTTCTCATAGTAGCATTAAATTTGTATGAGCCTTCTTGTCTAACAGTGCAACCTCATTCTTGGTTATTCTTCACTACATTATAAATGACTGAAGTAAACCCAAGTTACAGGTGATTTGTAGTTACTCATACAGCCTCCTGATTACTGTGAGAATGTGGTACATGTGTGTATGTCCTTTCCATGCCTTTATCCACAGCCTGCTGCAGAGACAGGATCCTCTCTTGCTCCTATGCCAAGGACAGTTCAGAAGCCTTGCTTTTGCAGCAAGAAGCTTAGTCTCTGTATGCTGATCATCAAATTCCTGTGCATAGGCACAGTGAAGTCAGTAAGAATCCTTATCAATTTTGATGATTCTCACTGGTTTCTTAAAAGCAATTTTAAAAATTGACTAGTCTTTCTGAGACTCAAAGTAGAAAATCAGTTGTTTGCATATTGATGGGTTGCGGCATTTGACTATAAATGCACGTGGAATGAGTTGCTGATAATCACAGCTGGCGTTTTTAGTTACAGTTTTGTGTCAAAGGCAGACTGTGCTTATATCAAAAAAGCTGAGCTGAAAGTAGTTAACTTTCTCCTGAAATACAATACTGATCAGCTTATTTTTTTAGTCTAACATTCTCATTTTGTTTTCTGAAACTTGAGAGGCACTATCAACTATGTGTTGCTCTTGGTTCCATGAGTTCCCACCAAATACCTGGCAGGTGTCATTTGGATATGAAAGGTATTATGGGATATCATATATTATGGGATAGCAACCTGATCTAGTAGAAGGTGTCCCTGCCCATGGCAGGGGGGTTGGAACTAGATGGTCTTTAAGGTCCCTTCCAACCCAAACCATTCTATGATTCTGTATCAGAACAGGTAGAACTTATTAAATGGAACGTTCTGTACTAAGGCTTTTAGCTGCAGTGCTTTTGGAGTGAATATTAATTTTCTAATCTATGCTATATCATACTCATCTGTGTAAATAAGCAGAGCAGTACTGACTCGTGTGAGGGATTCACTTTATAATGGCTTTGGGCAGGATTCCTTCTGCTGGTCCCACATTTTGAGCTGTGGAGAAACAATTCGTCGGATGTTCAAGTTGCATAAAGAGTTGAATGAGAAAGGGAAGCAATGTGGATTGCAGAGGTGTAGTGGAGCCCTGGATGTCTGGCTTGAATGATGATCGTGTTTTGCTGCAGTTCTGCCTCAAAGGGGAGCAAGGGCCCTTCTGGTAGGGATGGCCTTGACCTTCAACATGCATACTAGCGTAATCTAGAAGGAAGTATCTAGATGAGATTGTCAGATGGCATAATTACAGTAGCTCAGAATAAAGTCATTGTTTTGTGAAATCAGAGGGGCTATATTCTTTTAATGTGAAAATATAGTCCCAAAGGTTGTTTGGAAGTACTGGGGAGCAACCCTACCTCTTTCCCATGTGTTACCAGAAGCCTTTTTTTGAGGGGAAAGATGTCAGCCCCCAAAGAAAAAAGCTTAGTATACAATGACCTGTGCCTTCTGCAGAGCTCTGGCTTTCCTGTTATGTTACAACTGTTAGCCCCTTTCGTCTAGAGGCTAAAACATTTTGAGTCCTCTACGTGTATTTACAGATCTTCACCAACTCTATTTTTTTAGGCCAGGGCTTTGTCAGGAGTATTGAAAGCTCTTGAAATTCTGTCCAGTGCTTACCACCAGAATATTCCTGTTAGTTTTACTGCAGCATTTAGATAAGGAGAATTCACCTGTGTGGGAAAGACAAATAGGTTTGTTTGTGACAGAGCCTGAGGCTTAATTTCAATAATTTGCATTATCTTTTGCATGTTTGTATGCAACGGCACCACAGGTTTTACATATGTAACACACTCTGGCTTTATTAGCTAGGATTGACTACTGAGGGCGTTAAGTTACAAGTATCTACATTATGGATGATACTATTACTTAAAATAGTGCCTTATAGCTGAGGAAGTCAAAGTCCTTAGCGAGTAATAATTAATTAGACCTCAAAACAGTCCCATGAGAAGGTAATATCCCCTGTTTTACAGATGATAGAACACAAAGGCTAAGTGTAGTGTTCAAGGATAGGTAGCCAGGCATTGTCAGATCAGAGATTAAAACCTAGACCACCTTTTTTTTTTATAGGGTCGTGTTCTAATCCACTTTGTGTTTCTAGAGCTTTGAAATTTGCTGATGCTCATTCTGTGAGGCAACTTTTTCATCTCATTTGAACTTTGCTATACGAGATCAACCTTGGGGGAAAAACCGGGCATTCCACCAATCTGCTTGTATTGTTAAGTCTTCCAAAGGGAGTAAGTAGTAAAGTCTGTCCCTTTAGCACTGTCCAGGCTAACTGGAGATGTAAGCACATACTTTTCTTTCTGCCTGGAGCTACTAAGAACAAGATCAGGGTGCCGTGTTTTTTCCTTAGCGTATCCAGTATGGAGGGGGTGGGAGTGGGCATTGCTGATAATCATGGAGATATCATTAATGGGAGAAGAGGGAGGAGAAGGGGCAGTTCAAAAGCTGTTCATGTAAGTGTTGTTTTAAGCAATTTTGCTACTTAAAACTGCTACTCATGGTTATATAAAGAGTTTCTCCTGTTTGAGGTTGAATGATGTCAAAAACTTTATCTCTGTTTTGGCAGAAGGTTTCATACAGCAGCTGAGGTTCTTTGGCTTGTGAGATTTTTCCAAGTGAAGAGGGAGCACATGTTCCAGTAGGAATTTCAGCTTTGGCGTGTGTTTCCTCTGGGGGTGATGGGGATGTCACGTTGCTTCCGGAAGGCAATCTGGAATGCTGCCATCATTGAGTTTTCTTCGCAAGTTGCAGTGAATGAAATAATCTGCTTTGCATCAAAGGATATTGTGGGAAGGAAGAAGATTTTAGAGCAACAAAGTACGATGTAGTAAACTCATTGACAAAATCCTTCTCTGGTTTGGCGCTTGTTTTAGAAGCCTTTCTAAAAACATAGTCTCTGAAGTAGTCTGTGATAGGTTGAAGTATACTTACAGTGTGTAAAAACTCTCCTAACATAACTGAGCTCACTGCCAGCTTTTAGTTTAGTGCATCTGTGAAACATAGATAATACCACTCTTGAGATTTCCACTGGGTGTGATAAGAAAATAGGGTCAACTGTTTTTTTTCTATTTCATTTGGAAATAAAATAAATTTCACTCATTTCCTTTAAGCATTTGACATTGTTAGGAAGTAACCTGAGGACTAGTGAAGCTGGTACTTTCTGGTTTAGTGTAGCTTATCAAATGCTATGTTACTTCTAAGCACATCAGTTTTTGTACAGTATCTGAATGAGTTGGGCTGGAAAACAGCTGTGGTGACAGACTTGGCAGAAGCTTTCATATGGCTGTGTGCAGTGCTTGAGACGCCAAGCACACAAACACAAGACGCAGAGTCCTCACCCAGAAATGTGTGGGTTTCTACTACATCTGATCTCCTCTTGTTTTCAGGAAAAAAAGATTTGGTGATAGCACCAGTATGATGATGACAGCCCAAAACTTGAATCACTGAAGAGAATGGGAGTCAGGCAAAATATTAATATAATGTAATCAAGTTTTTGAGTGGAAAACTTTAACCTAGCTCTATTAATAACCTTGGTCAACGTAAAAGAAGTTGGAGTAAGGAAGAAACAATTGGAGGAGGGTGATAATTTAATTTGGACTTAGTGCTAGCTGCCTGCTTTCATCAATTTATTACCATTTCAAGGTAGTATTGTCAGTATTGCTGTTTTGAGGCGTGAAGAAGCGACAAGGTGAGTGGCAGAGAAAGTGCAGCACTGAGTATGATGATAAAATAGACATGATGATGAGAGAAAAAAGACTCTTCTGAAAGGTGTGACAACCTGCTGGTAGGAGCAGGGATGTAACCTGGACTACTTGCTCTCCCATGAAAAATTGAGGCAGGTAGAATTTGGGAGGGCATTTCCCATATTGATGGAAGTGTAAGGTAATAGCTCACAACCACCCTTGCTTTAATAATGTTGGTCTCTGCCCTCTCCTTTCTCCTTGTCGCAGTACTCCTTTCATGAGGTAAATCTTTCCTTATGGTGAAACAGGGTGAAAAGCTGGGAAAAAGAGGAGTTTTCCTGCCTGGAGCCTTTGCTCTGGAATCGTACTGTTTGCTCAATTGCACACACCCATGCTCCTGTGAATATCTTCTGGTTTTAGGTCACAGCTTGCTTTCCAGAGAAGGTAGGAGGAGGGATTTCCTAATACAGAGCAGAGGTTAATGGAAGAGGGAAATGAGAACCTTCGCTGCTGGTGTCTTGGGGATCCTAATGGTCCTAACTACTTGTTCCCTGTCCTTGTTCCTTTTAGAAGCTAGATACTGTATCCTTCTCCTTATCTCAAAGCTGGGTTCGCCCTCCTTATGTTCCATGAATTGATTCATGTTTAGGGAGTCTTGGCTGTACGGAATGAGTACCTGTGCTGGAAACTGTGGAGCTCAGGGAGAAGGTAGCAAAAGCTGTGTCTGTGGTGATGCTTGTGTATAGCCTTACATGGGGAGTGCCCTGCTGTAACTTGCTTAGGAAGTACTGTGCATGCCAGCAGCAGCTTCAGCTTCACAGACTGCATGTATATCATCTGACTTCTAAAATTAGTCACGTCTCCCCTACTTTCTCTAACTTCATTTGCCCACTGTCATTCCATAACTTTAAGTTCTTTATCTTCCCTATCCTACTATGAGCTCCTTTTGCTCCAGCTTGAGGTATACCCATCTCTTTGTGCTCTCTACCTCTTTCACCTTCATACTACGCACCTTCCCATGTGTAGCCTAGGAGCTTATGCCCTTAATCTCAATTTTTGCTACGCTGTGGTTGCACATTCCCACAGCTCTGACCTGAGAGCACGGGTCATGCATTAGGCTGGCACAGTGCCTGAAGGAGAGGTAAACCAACTGGCTTCACAGGGTTGCAGCTGCCAACTTCCATTTTTGCATAAGGTTGTAGCAAAAGCAGCAGCAGCTCTAGACTTTTGCTTACCTGCAGGATAGAGCAGGAGGCAAGCAAGCTTTGTGATTCCCTATAAAATTTTGTATATGGAAGAGTCAGGAACAGCCTGTGCTGCACATTATCATTGTCACTTTAAGGAGTTTTACCTACCAGACTTTACCAAAGCATAGTTTGATGGTCTTAAATAACCTCTTTCCTAAATCTGTCTTAAATGAGCAACAGAATTATCAGATTTCAAACTGATTTTAACCTTTTTTCTTTTTTTTTAGTGTGTTTGTTTTTCATGAGGGGATAAAATTATTGAATTGTGTTTCACTTCATTGATGCAAGGATTACCATATTGGCCTGACACAGGAAACAGGCAATAGTCCACCCTCCAGAGTTGCTAATGAAATATCTAAAGACTCACTAGGACTCCCATGTAGTGTTACACACACAGTTCATGTTCTGTAAAAGTTAACTGCTTGCAGTGATTCCCAGCACAAGAAAACTTACTTATCTGAGACTCTGGCTTTTGCTTGACTGCCTGTTAA
>NW_010271405.1:0-20897 GCF_000690775.1 Eurypyga helias
CCTGGCTGAACCCAGCACACTGGGTCATGGGAGGTGACAGCAGATTTCTTTGGTTATTCCCAGCTAGCTGAAGCCAGACATAATCTAAAGGAGACGTCTTGCAAGCACTGCCAGAACTAAGGGATCACTGAGCATGATTGGTAGAAGGAGTTAAAAGGAACAGAGTAAATGCACAGAGGACAGTGAAACACTTCAAAGACAACCTCACCAGGGCTGAAAATCTCCAGGAAGGTGGAGGACAATGAAAGCAACACCACTCAAGTTTTGCAAGCAGTGAATGCCAGCAAAGGGCAGCTTCTTTTCTTACAAACACTGGTTCAAAATCCTTAATATGTTTGATAGTTTTTGTTGCCTCAGGCAAAAAACCTATAAACCTGAAGTAAAGAAGGATGAGGAATGCTCTGTACCTCATAAGCATGAAATATCAGTATTTGTTTTAATCAGAGATACAAAAGGTTGAGGTAACTGTGAGTGAAGAGCCATCTGGCATTGCTGGGAGGTTAAGTGTTCATTGGGACATAATCGCGTTTTCCTCTGCACCCCACACTACCAATCCTTGGTGTGCACCATGAACACGTGCTGACTCTACGTTCAGTATTACACCCTGTGTTTGTTTTCTCCTAGTCATTCAGCTGGAGCTCTTCCAAGAGCACATCAAGCCTGCTTAGCTGTCCTGTATCAGAAAACAGTGGAGGAGGGATTGAGCATGCCCAAGCTACATCCCAACACAGCTCTTGTGATTGAGAGGGTAAACAAATCTCAGGAATGGCACTAAGAGTCCTAAAACAAAAGATGTAAGAATTTGACCAAAAAAAAAAAGGGCACTAAGTCCAGACTCAGGGTAATGGGTGAACAATTATATTCTGATTGAGAACCTTTATTACCAGTTCTCAATACTGTAAGATTAGTGCTGTTACAAAACACTGTAACAGAAAAGACCTTTTGGTGTTCAGCATCACAACTCTGCAGCAAAAAGCATGTGGGGTTCCAGAAGCAGAGTCAGTTAACAGAAGCCAACCCACTGGGTGTCACAAAAGGAAAGATGTGAGAAGGAGGATGGATTTTATTGCTTTGCAAAAGTTGGCAAGAGCCAACAACATTTTTTCTCAGATGTATCCTCATGGTAGCAATAAGCAGCAGTTCATTAGGAGATAAATACACTATTGAACTGGATGTAAATGGAACATTTATGAAGTTGGACATGGCATACTCACCATTATGTTGCCAGAAACAGTTGTTTTCATTGTTAGAAAAGTTCAGGCTTGGATACTGGACAGTAGATCTATTATTGATATTAAAAGAGTTAAGTGTGGCACCTATTACCATTAAAGAACGTAAGACACTGGAAATTACTACATTTGGCAGTGGCATGTATTTAACCCTTATGACAATTTTGAGATGAACTCCTAGAGAAAATAGGAGTTGGGCATTAGAAAGATGATCTCCAAAATGTTACAGAAAAAAAGAAATTAAAATGAAGGTTATTTAGAGTGAACAACACATGAGAGAAGGTGTAAAATCTTTCAAATTGGCTTCAACTGAAAAGCAGTATTGCTGATCTGAAGCATCCCAGGCTATGCAAGTCTACATTATGCAAAAGAGGCTCATGTTCATTATTAAAAAAAAAAAAAAAAGCTTTATTTGTTTCCATTTTCAGAGGAATAAATCCCACAAACCTATGTATTTGTGCTTGACTATTAGCTTTTATCAGAAGGTAGTTCCTGTGAAAGATGTGTTCATGCATATCAAATCCATTTTTGCTGTAGATAGTATAGCTGGCTGAGTAATACCTGAGAATAGACCACAGTTTACTGAGAATGTGTTTAAGTACTTTTCAAGAAAGATTAGGTTTAATCATGTAATCTTTTATCCCCATAATTCCCTGTCTAAGTGGCTGGTGAGAATAATGTAAAAAAACCCACGTACACTATTGCAAAATCAGTCAGACTGTGATCCATATTCAGCGCTTTCAAATTCCAGGATGGCTCCAGTGAAGTGAAGTTGTCATCACTGATAACTCTGATTAATAGAAATCTGAAAACAAGTATGTTTGCATTGCTAGAAACCACCCCTAATGTCACCGGAGACTTGCAAATGGGAAAAGACATGGCAAAATAATCGAGTCTTGGATAGTTGCATTTCAGGTAATGGCATTCTGCACCTCCAGTAGTGGAAAGTGTCTGTGTCTACACTGCAGAACAAAAGGTCTGTTTGCACAAGGTTTCTTGGAAGACCCCTGGGCACCAAGTGATCACTGAATCTCACACGACCATCAGTAGCCTAAATTCATTTTATCCTTTTCATGAATGGACTATAATAATAGGATTAGAGAGATGTGCTTTTGCATTAGTTATCTCAATATTTGTTTATATGGAGACAATTAATTTGAAAAAGAGGTATTTTATGGGATGACACGATTTTCTAGAGTAGACGTGAAAAGTAATAAGCTAGCAACAGGCCAAGCATACACTTGGCAACCCGCATGAAGATCTGACTTGTCTGGTCTTGTCTGATACAGTTACTTTACTCGGTTCCTCAGCTTTCTTTTCTTCCACTTGTTCTCTTATTAATCCCATTCCACCCAGCTCATCCAAGATAATATTTAGCAGATACTGATACTGTATACCAATTAACCAGAAACATCCTTGATGCATCTATGCAAGTAGATTCATATATTAAAGCATAGGTCTGCACTGAACTCCCGAGACTTCTTTGGACACACTGAAGCTCTTTTCCACACTTCCTCAAAATCCCTTTGTTTATACAGAAGAATTGTCTTTACAGAAGATAAAAGCAATGATTTTTTTTTTTTTTCTGGACTTCAATCCCAATATAGATTGCTTTACTCTCTTAGTTGTGCTCAGTTTTTGAACCCTTCTTTGTCTGTGCCTCTCCGCATTACTGTATGGCTTTATAAGTTCCAGTTTTATTCCATGTCACAAGTATTTGTGTCAGTCAAATATAATGATACACGGTAGCAAGTGCAGAAGCTTTAACTTAGTCATAGCTGCCACTTGACAAAGCCATTTGTTGGTGGATTAGGAGATGAAGCCAGAACCGGTTTAAATACAAACAGAAAAGTTGCTGGTTTCCTGTGCCTTTGGGACTTTACTTTTGCTTCAAACCAATAGGGCATGAGACATGGAGACAGTCAGAGCTTAACAGCGGAAATCCTAGGTGCAGCATACCATCCCAACTCCCTCATCCAGATCAAGAATTAGAAGGGGAGGCAATTCATAACATGGTTAGTATGTAAAACATATGCACAAACCGAGGCATTTTGTACACTGCTGACAATGAACATCCTGGTGCTGAATGCGATTAACCTGCAAGCAGAGCCAAGAACTATTCTTGTTTCATAAAGCCCGTGTTAAACCTGCCTGCTTGTGAAACCGTGTTCAGCGCTGCTGTAATTGCACCCACTGCTGACACACGTTGTCGATAACACGCGTTTTTGCTGCTGTAGACAAGGGTAAAATGTAAGGATGTTTCAGTGAGCCAAAGCTTGAAAGCCCTCACTTAGCTTGTATGCTCAGGATTTAAACTACTGGGGAAACTTTATGTCTCTGGCTATTTATTATTACATACAACATGTTCTTGGAAACCACTCCACATTTAACAGCAGTTAAACCCATCTGCTGCTTCTGAATTTTCATTTCATTCACAAGCCTGTTTTAAAAGTATTTTTGGACTTATCGCCAATGTTCTATCAACTGTTCATTATTCTGCTGTAAGTTGGTGAGAAGGTAAGAAGTATGACATATTTTAAAAGGAAATTTTACCTTCCTATGTATTTTTGATCTCTGCATTGAAATCTGCCTTCCCCTCATTGTCCGACATAATTAAACTTTTTAGTTTGAAGGCAATTATTTGCCACAAAGGTTCATCACCTCATGCTAAATGCTGATTTTAGTGATTAGTTATTCCATATGTGTACATTCTGCAGAATTCACGTAGTAATTACATCATTGACATAAGGAACAGACTTGAATTTAGCACTGTGATCACAGGTGTTGTTCAGTATATTGAAGTTCCTGTAAGTGCAACATTTTTTTCACTGTTTTATTTAAAACCATGATCACAATTTTCTTTACACATCTCTTCTCCCTATGTTCATATTTTATTACTGTTACTTGGCACAGCAGTACTTCAGTGCCCTCTACGTAAGATTAACAGGAACTTTGTAGTTGCTTGAGATTTTCATGAGATCTTCTTCAGTTTATGAAGACATTTCTTAAACAGAGTACTTATTTTCCTCAGTTTTCTTTGTGTGACTGACTTCTTGCATGATACTGTACGATGTTCTTGTAGAAAGGTAATTTTTCTTGGACCAAGGGACTTCCCAGCTTGTAATACGTGCTAATTTTTTTTCCATGGCAATAACTTGATACTTCCTTAAACCACAGTATAACAAGGTTTTTCCAGACTATAGGTATATTTAAACCCTTCTACAGGGGGAATACGTAGACACTGAAACTTGTTTGTCTATAGGTCTTGTGTGAAACTTTGACAGGATTTTTACAAGTGAGTTCTCCCAAGGGTTCAAAACATTTAAGGTAGTTTGAAACTTACCTTTTCTTTCTTTTTTTTTTTTTTTAATTAAAGAGCAGAGGATTTAAAGTTTCGATACATTAAACCCCCAAAGTTTATATTTAAACTATATACGTATACTCAATAATAACGACTTATCAAAAAGAAGACCTCCTTAAAAAAACAACCAAACAAACAAACCAAACAGAAGGGTGTTCGGTGTGAGACTCAGAGTCCTAAGAGAGGCATCAAGTGCTATTTTAGATGTTCTGCAAGATCGGAGATGTGCATGGGGCTGTCAGAAATGACAGAAGGGAACCTATACCCTTCTGAAGCAGCAGCTGTAGACAAAGTGATACCCTAGTGTGTTTAATGACACAAGACAAGTCTATTTGGGAAACTCAGTCTCACCTTTACATCTGTCACATTTGTAACATATAATATGATGCCTGTGAAGAATGTTATTTATAAATGCTACCTCACTTTTATTGAGTAGAGTTTATTCAAAAGGCTATTTTTACAAGGAAGATTGCATTTCCACATTGCATATCAGCTTAGTGCCATTCATAAAATCTTACTCTGAAATCAAGTACATATATATTTAAAAAAAGGAATTAGTAGAGAGGTATGTGTATTTTGATGTTAGCTGGCTATTAATCATCTGATTCCCAATTAAAATTACTGTAATTACTAGGGAATAAGTTTCCCATGGATGAAAGGTATGGAGTCATTCCATGTAGAATCATAGAATCATAGAATGGTCTGGGCTGGAAGGGACCTTAAAGGTCATCTAGTTCCACCCCCCCTGCCATGGGCAGGGACACCTTCCACTAGACCAGGTTGCTCAAAGCCTCATCCAGCCTGGCCTTGAACACTTCCAGGGATGGGGCATCCACAGCTTCTCTGGGCAACCTGTGCCAGTGCTTTGCAGTGTAGCACTGGAAAGGATTTGTTCCAATGTTTCAGCACCCTAGCAGCTAGAGGCTTTTTTCACAGCAGCAAATTTAGGATGGTGTCTCTGGATTCTGTCCTCAGTGGAGAAAACTGACTGTTATCCCTATGTAGTATCCTGTTCTCAGTCTTTCCTAGGTTATGATTTCTGAATCCCTCATCAATCTTTTTCCTCTCTTGTAGATTTCCTTTGGATTTTTCTGTACCTATCTTAAAAAACAGTGCAACCCCAAAATGATATTGTTCTGTCGGTGTCTCCTCATCAATGATTACAGCACAATAGTTATAGCCCATGTCCTTATACTCAGTGATCATTCATATTTTGAAGGAAGGCTATTTTGCAGCAGAACTTCACTCTTGGTGCCCTCTTAGTTAATGATCTCCACAGAAATGTTCCTTACTCTGTATTTTATTTTTTTTTTCCCTCCATCAGAGCAGTGCCTACTACTTTGTGAGCATTTCTTTTGTGTTACTGAAACCACACATTTTTTTTTCAGAAGTCTCCAGAACCAAATCCACAAACTAAACTACATATACCAGAAGTTTGCTGTGTTCAAAACGCATTAGCCCCGATAGACTTGTCCATTAAATGCCTCCCAGTCACTCCTGGTAGGCTTTGTCCTGATGTACAGGAATCCACGTCCACTCATTACACTGTAAAAGAAGCTACTCTACATTTTGTCAGGTTAAAAATCCTGTTCATGTGAGCTCTATTGAACATTCAGAACTGAGTTCATCTTGTTTCACTGAGGTGGGAATGCCTCCTCCAAAGAGTGACTCAGTGCCTTTAAGCCCTGAACCATTCTTAGGAGTTTCCCATGTCTCAAAGGACTCTGCTCCTAGCTGACACATCTAAACGCTTGAAGTTTGACAGCATCAACATAAGCCTCAGTTCTTAAAAATGCTGTTGTATGGCAGCAGTCATACTTTTAAGTGAAGCTAGAAGTCTCTTTTCCTTAGACTATACTTCACATTAGAAAATATTATACCCTGAGGTTTTTTTTTTTTAAAATTAGTAGCCATTCTTTATACCAACAGAGTTTCAAGACTTCCCTGAATGACTCATTAGCCTAGTGGTTTTATGCTTGCTGTTAAAAGACTTAATCTTGCAGGTGACAGTAAAAAAGTGGGTGTATTTTTGTCCTTATTCTTCCTAAAAAAATTTATTCTTTAGTAATATAGAAACAAAAAGTCTCTAAAGTAATATATTACAAGGTGAGGGTCAGCATTACATAAGCGTCATAATGAATATGGCCTTTATAAAAATGCTTTTCAGTACCTTAGGTATTAAATATTCTGTTCAAAAAAACTATTGGTGTCATAGCTACAGACATGGTAGTTACGTTACTAACAAAAACTGCAACATAAGTCTTCTTTTTACTGACAGGGCTCTTCCATATTCTCATCGGTTAAGAACTCTTGTGTTTTCTACAATGGCATTGACTCGTGCCTAGGTGGGAGCCTGAATTCATTGCAGATTTTCCGTTTCACAAAGAATGAAGCCTGATGTTCATTAAAAGCAAATGTATAATTTCCTACTGTTAAAACTTCACCAATTCATAGTGATAATTAGAGTAGGTTTTAAAATTTAGAAGCAACAAGGTTATTTCTAATTTTAGCTAAAAAGAGGTGGACTGTCAAGAGAATGTTTATTGATTGCTTATAGCCTTTTTCTGGATTTAGTAAATGTTGCATACTAAAAGTAAATTGTAATATAGTAGTACAGTGTTAATTCTTGTAGTATATATATCCCTTGCTTGTTCTTCTTTGAAGGATAAATAACTATTCCATAGATATTTATAATCAATAATATTTTGAATATTACATTATATAATGCAATTTCATTTTTGTTAAGAAGCCTCTGGGCAATTCAGCAAGTATTAACACCAATTTATCACTTTAGGGGAATAGATGGCATGCCAGATTATTTCCCAAAGAAGGTATAGCAAAAATGAGCCCCCAGCCCCAAAAAACCAACGTGGGAATCAAAACCACACAACCATATGCAAACACGATGAAAAATTTGAGTTTGGAATATGTCCTGAGTAGTTGTCTCTATGTACTTCCAGAAAGGCCAAGAGGAAGAAAATCCCACAGGTAGAGGCCTTCAGCTGGGACCTTTTCCTGAAATGGAATGGACTAATGCACAGGTGAGAGTAGTGAATTTAGCTGTGAGAAGTACGTGAGGAAAGGAAAGACCTTCTGGATTGCTGCTTCATAGTTTTGGCAATTTTTCTCACTAATGCTCCCCTAGACTCAAAAGCACCTGTTTTGAGTTAAAAAAAAAATATTTCTGTGAAGGCTTCACTAATTGCCAAGATGCTGTTGCATATAAAAAAACCTCAGCTACATACTAATCAGATTGAAAAGGATATGGGCTATTAGGAAAACAATCTGGCCTCATCTGACATCTGAACAAGTCAATGATATTGCCATGGTAGTCAATGGAGAGACTCTTCCCGCATGCGGTTCTTCTAACCTCTTGCGGATGTCTCCTCAAGATGGAGTTGGATCGTGCCCTGAAAATTATTGTCTCTGTCCGTTGTCTAGACATTCTTTATAGTCAAATAACTTAGATGGAAATGTCTAGACTTCAGATATCTCGAGTGGTCAGGAAAATTTCACCTTTATCTTTTTAAAATTTGGTTTTTTGTCTGTTGGCCCTGCAGAGATACAATTATTCTCTGAGGTATAACAGACAGGACCAACCTGGGATATAGGACAGGACGACCAAGTATATTTACATTGAATAGTGCTGCTTTCATGGGCCTGAAGAGCCTGGCAGACAAGAGCATTGTTGAAGTTGTTTGGGGTTTAAATTTTTTTATTGAAGAGCTGTTTTGATAGGGGACTTGTCACTGAAACTACTAGGACAAAAAAACCTCCAAATCAAACAAAAATGACAGTGACTCTGTTGCACCAGGATACTAACCTCCATAAATTTCTGTTATCAAAATATTCAGCTCAGTTTATGTTGCATTTGTGTTCTCAGTTTTCAGTGTATGACCTCCTGCCATTATGATAATAGATGTGTGAGAAACTTGATATCTTGGTTGTTTGCCAGCTGGGTCCTTTGCAGTCTCAGGGGGAAAAGAAGGTGGTTTAAGATATCAGGATAATGCACACTAATGGGATATTTCTGGTAAAAGTAGTCTGAAGTGATATATTGTTGATGTCCAAATTGCTATCCTTTGATTTCAGAGTTAACAAGACACTGGGATAAATAGGGCAGATAACAATTCCGAGTGACCCTTGCACAGCTCTCTGACAGCTGGACATCAATTTATAATGGCTTAGGATGTCTAGGTAATTTTCCTAAATATAAGGGCCAAAAATATGTGGTGCTTAAGGTGGTAACCCAGGATGAATTCAGTGGCAAGTATAATGAATAAGAACTCTTACAGCATATATTTGGCCACTCAATTTCTGCCTCCTAAGATTCTGAGAAAGGTGTAATGAAGCTCATTTTTTGGTTTATTTTGAATGCACATAACCAATTTTTGCTGGTGCTTTTTTGTAACACCAAAAAGAAGAAGAAATGAAGCTAGTCAATCACAGTTTAATTAATCGTGTCATTTATTCATGCAAAGATGAACAGAAACTCTGATACCTCTTCAATACTGAGTGGCACACAGTAGGAGGGAAATGCTTTTTGCTCCTTAACAAGCCCATATGGTGGTAGGAGATCCAGTGTTCCTACTATGCAAACAGCACTGAATCTTTAAAAGCATGTTAAACAACATCTGCCAGTGAAAAAATAAGTAAATCAGACAGCTCATTACTTGATAACCTTCACCTAAGAGCCTTAAAAAAGGAAGCTGGAGACCTGTTTGCATATTTTTTAAATTCTAGAGAGAAGGAATGTATCATGCTATTATTTTTATCTTTTTTTTTTTGAGCTAGATGGCTATATGTCATCCCTGGGAAAAAATATTGGAAAGGTTCATGAGGATTTAACTAAGAAAACAAGCATAAGAATAAATTAATTGTAGGAATATATTAATGATAGTCAGCATAGTTTTAAAGCAAAGCAATTATGTTAGATAAACTTCATTTCAGAATGTGAATTTGCCTGATGAATTGTCCTAGGTGTCATTTATGCTTTTGTAAGGCATTTGGTTTAATTTTACATTATATCTGGTATAAATAAATAACAGTATACTTTATGAAAATAATATTCCTTAAGGACTGACAACTCAAAGTACTAGTCGATGAGAAATGATCCTTACACAGAGATTTTGAGGGATAGTCTTCCACAATTTAGAATTGGAAGTGGGCGACATATTTCAATATTTTCACAAATCATTTGGAAGGCAGCATGAATTCTTGGATGTTAAAATTTTCAGAAGATGCAAAGATTGAAAAAATAGGAAAAAAGAGGGCACAGTAGTCAGATAGAACAATCCAGTTACAGTTTAACCTGGTAAACAGGCCACTCAGACAAAATTATTGTTACCTACAAGTATTATGCAGCCAGAAGGAAGCAATGCCAGCCACACACATGCTGAAGGGACCCCCACAGTGGAAATAAGCAACACTAAGAATGTTCCAGAGAAAGAATAGACAACCCAGCAGGTCTTGTACTATGAACTTTAAATGTTAAAAAAAAAACAAACAAAAGAGACTGAAAGTTAAGAATAAGGAGGTGGTTTTATTTGTATGTGCAACAGTGAGTTTGTGGAAATGTTGTGCCAAGTTTTGGAGTGTCTACTTTAAAATGATATTAAATATATATAAAGAGAGAAAAAAGAGACTATAGTGGAGAAAAACACTTCCAGAGAGAGATATGACTTAATGGCACTTTGTTCCTGTGGGGAGACAGGAAAAAAGAGGATTCTTCAGAGCAGCAAAGCAGAATACGTACCAGGGTGAAAGCTAACATATGCCGGGCAGGCTTTTTTAGCTGTAAGAATATAGGACAGACTATCAAAGGAAGTGATAGATCTCAATCTCTTTATGTTTTCCTGATTAGATCCTTTTCTGAAATAGATACACACGCTTTAGTTTAAGACAAGTTATTGTTGTCAGTGTTATGCGCTGCAGTACATCAGGCTGACCTCAATGATCTAATGAGAGTTCCTGCCTTAAACACTGAATCTGTTAGAGGCCTGTTCTTTGTTCCAGCAGAGCCAGCAAAAACTTCTTCAACACAAGAATGTGGGATTAGATGGTATATTTGAGGGAGATTCAACACGTATAACAAATGCAGTATATCACCTTCCTCCCCAGCCACTAGTTCAAATGAAGAAATGTAGAGGTCTATTACTTGGCCTAATGATGGTATTTACTTCCTCTTTATTTCCTTCCCATGGATGAATGGAGGCAAGCACTGCTTTTCTCATTTGACATTTTCCTTGGCCTGAGATTTACAGCTTGCATTTTCATGTGGCCATGAATCATTCAGGTTCTGTGCAGAAGCTAGAAGGTATGCTACATACAGGTACCTTTTGAAATTTTGCTGTTGGACACTTTCCTGAAGAGGCTTCTCACAAAAAATGAGTGATACCTGTATTCTTTGTCATTCACACTTTTGTTATTAATGTTCCAGGGGGGAAAAACATCACAATAGGTTATGAGGTACTTAAGAGGTTCACTTTATTGTGCTTTTGTTGGAGATGTCTTTTTTGTCTTCTTTCTTTTTTTAAATTGCATAATACACCAGATCATATGAAAAGCTCAGTACAGCCACCTCCTGGCCTACACGTGTGGAGTGTGAAGTTTGAATCCTTCCAAGGTTATTGATTTCTGGTACCTAGATTTTGATTAAAATAGCGAGGTTTGGTTGAGAGAGTTTGATGTTTCGATGTGTGTGACTGCCATCTACATGTCAGTGACATTTTGTATAACAGGGTGCAGATCTGGTGGTCTTTAAAATGAGATTCTTGACTTCACATAGGCTGTTTCAATTCATGGCTTTGCAACCTTGCATCTTGAGCAGCTTGCTTTATTCTCTTCGTCTTTGTTTTCCCATCTGTAAAAGACAGAGAGCATTTTCCTTCCTTTTAAAAAGTGTTTTGAGAAGCATCATACTGCCTGAACAGGCTTTAGACTTTTTCTATCTGTTCTATGTACCACTAATTCATTATTGTACAACCATTACACATATTCTTGGAGCGGTGAATGATATGTTCTCATAGAGGAACATTTAGAGGTAAGAAGAAACTGAGGCACCCCCCAGCGTACAAGTCTATAGGTGCATTGATCAACCCCTAGAGAAAGTGTAATTAAAATGGTCTTTGTTTTGTCCCCTCACTACACCCTATTATAGCATTTCTTTTCTACCTCCCTGCTTTGACTGGCACCTAAAAGAAACTACCTTTGCTTATTCCCATCCTACTTACCCTACATCATTCACTGGGAATGACTGACTCTCCTCTCCAGTTAGGCAAAGATGGAAGGGTTCATTGTTCAATTATGAAGTCTTAAAACAAACCATTTTCATGCTTTTTTGGTCAATTCACCAACAAAGTCTGCCTTTGTCTTAATGTCTTAAAAAAAAATAAATAAAAAATCAGTGGCTAGGTAATTAGAGGTCTAAGACTTTGGTCAAATCCGGATAAGAACAGCTGCAAAATGGTTTATTTACATTGTCTCTTGGTTTACACTCAGATTAGAAACTCTTTGTAGCTTGGCCACTCCAATTTTCATTCTGGATTTTCTAAAAGCCTTCAGCAATGGAATTCCAGTCCTTAACACTGACACTGAGATGTTATAATGGTGGGTATAGGGTAATCACAAGTTAACAATCTTTGCATAATCTTAACTCTTCAACTGGGAAAAGGGAACTGTGGTCCTGTGCTCCTTCCTTATTGTAACGTGAAAATTACAATAGAATGTAAGCAGAGTTTGAGTCTCAAAACCTGATTGTATTAAAGTAGAATTTATCTGATGTACAGATCCACTTCCTTTGGATACTCAAGGACATATAATCAAACACAGCCATTTAGCTTTTTCCCCTGCTGAGTTTTCAGAAATGAGTCTTTGCTCTTGCCTACATACCCCTATAGAATTATGAACTTACTCTGTTGAGAATTTTTATGCTGCAAATATTGCATGGGTATCAGGAGGTCTAATGTTGCCTGCAGTGCCTTTTGGTTATTTATGATTACTTATGAGTAGTAGAAGAGTTGGAGATCATAGAACCATAGATTGGGACGTTGGAAGAGACCTTAAAGATCATCTAGTTCCAACCCCCCTGCCATAGGCAGGGAAACCTTCCACTAGACCAGGTTGCTCCAAGCCTCATCCAGCCTGGCCTTGGACCCTTCCAGGGATGGGGCATCCACAGCTTCTCTGGGCAACCTGTTCCAGTGCCTCACCACCCTCTCTGGGAAGAATTTCTTCCTGATGTCTAATCTAATCCTCCCCACTTTCAATTTAAACCTGTTACTCCTTGTCCTGTCACTACAGGCCTTTGTAAAAAGTCCCCCCTCCAGCTTCCTTGTAGGCCCCCTTCATGTACTGGAAGGCTGCAATAAGGTCTCCCTGGAGCCTTCTCTTCTCCAGGCTGAACAAGCCCAGTTCTCGCAGCCTTTCATCACAGGAGAGGTGCTCCAGCCCTCTGAGCATCTTCGTGGCCTCCTCTGGACTCGCTCCAAGAGGTCAATATCCTTCTGATGTTGAGGGCTCCACAGCTGGATGCAGCACTCCAGATGCACTTCATAAATTTATTTTCCTTTTCCTTACGGTGTCAGTTAATATTCCCTTCTGGTCTCTCTCATGGCTTTGTCAGATATTGCTAAGGCAGGTCAGGTAGTTTTTGCCATATACTTGACCTTCCAAGCTCGTAAGGTGAGCAAAAGAATTTGGGTCCCCTCCCATTCAAGAAAATGGTAAAACTTCAAAAGAATTAAATGAATCCAAGATATTGCCCCCTGTTTCTAGATGACCACTTACAAAGCTAGACAACATCTGAGAGGTCTTATTAGCAAAGATCCCCTTCCAACCCAAACCATTCTATGATCTTTCTTCTGATTTGAATGTTACTGAAAATTTTCTTTGTTGTTAAGAAACAGGAGGTTATTGGTATTAACAAGGGACTCTATTTGTGGGCAGTTCTTCAAAGTGAAAGTCTTTAAATTGTTGGGTGGACCCTATTGACAGTCATTACTGATATTTCTTAAAATATTAGAAATGTAGTTAGGTAAACTGTCTGTAGGGGCCCCTGCAGACACATTTAATCTGAAATTATTTCTATATTCCTCTTTCCTGCATAGAATAATTTTCACTAGGACTTCCCGTTACCAAAACTGAACCCTAGAGTTTTAAACAATCTTACATCTCCTTTGCAATCGGCAGGAAAAGTAACTGCTGTTTTCAATCCTCAATTGAGCAATTCTCACATACTTTCCTGCAGAGGTCTCATATTAACATCTAGATAATGTAAAAGAAAACTGAACATACATATAGTAGGTTTTCTCAACAAAGCTGAGGAAAATAGTGGCAACATCAGTATTCTGTATTGTTTGCCCATGTTATATGGGGTAAAGTGAGTGCTGGAGCTTGAAATGAGTTTTTAAACTAGTTATTCTTACTTTTTTTCACTCCTGTGATGTAAGGCAACATGGGTTGTTTAATTTACAGCAACAAAATGGTTTGGGGTTAAGGGTTACAGAGTCAATGAAGAGGTTGTTCTGCTTTTAATTGATGCTGTGACCTACTTTGTTCCCCAAGGCACCACAGACATTTTTCAGAAAAGTCTCCTGTTAATTATAATTGTACTCTGTGGTGCTGGGTCAATTGTCATTTCCATTATATAAACTTTTAAAACTGAATGGGGGGGAGGGAGGGGCGGGAATGGTTCAGTTATTTTAAATCACATTAGGTAAAGATTTACCATTGAGGCTGGTTGCTTGTATATAATGTTTTCTGAGATGATGGTGGCTTCAGTCTCACGGTCACTTCTGTACAAAACCCTCTAAGTGTTGGGGGCTCCAGAAGTACATCCATAGCTGTGCCATTCATGAAGGCACTTCCTGCATTCTTGAGAAACTAAGCCAAAAGTGCTGAATATTGGTGTCAGCTTAAATTCCCCTAACCTTCTGTAGAGCAAATATGTGGTCCTGACCGTCTGCTAACCCTGGTTTCTGGAGTGAACCCCAACCTCACTGCACTGCTGAATATTCTCTGTATTTCCTCCCAGAGGAGACCACATCCGTTCCTGTATCCAGTGGTCATGTGCCTCACAGAATCAGTGAGATTTCTATCAGTAACTTGGATGAAAGATGGCTTACATTAGTGTAAGGAAGTCAACCCTTTCTAAGGGAGAGGAAATTTCTCTCATCCCTAACCAATGAAATGTAAAAGCTGCTACACTTTAATTATAGACCCTCTGCATTCTCATTCTTCCATAGAGAAGCTTATGTGGTCAAGTTATAACAGGCAGTTCTTAACTTCTTGGGAGGTTTCTTTTTCCCTCATGACAGACATAATATTTTTTATATTTTTATTTATTTATTTTAAATATCAATTTACTCTGGATGGATCTAAAGCACACTTAGCTCCATTATGACCTGCTTACTTGAAACATCTGGGATTTCTTGATTACTTCAGTATAAACTTAGCTTAGATAAGCAGCTAGCTATCAGGAGAGATACAAGTGCTTCCCAACTCTGTAAGACTGACCCAGAGCTTCTGAGGCTAAAGAATGAAAAAAACAACAGTCTTTGTCAACTCGCAAGTTATTAAGCAATCTTTAAATTATTGTGTGAATTCAGCATTACACATCAGTAAGGAGCTGAGAAACTTCGCTTCTGAAAACTTTGGAAGGCTGAAGTCATAATCTGAATTAACTGCCTTTTCAGATATTTTTCAAAATTTTGCAGCTAAATATAATTTTCTTTAAGAAACATGACTAAGTGCTTTTATTGCTTCTAGAGACAACATCCTGATTAAATACTTTTAAATGTTGTTACTTATTAAAGCAAGAAAGTTGGAATATCCCTGACTATTGGGAATGATTGATGTAATTCTTTTGGCTGTGACCATAACTTGTATGTTCTGGTAAAATATTTACTGCCATGGAAAAATCTTTCTGAAAAAGAAGTATGTTGTATCTTAAAGTGTACTCCTATGTGCCTTTACGTTGCATCAATGCCTGGTGCCTCAGTAAATTGTCCTGCTTAATTTTGTAATTTACTTAGTCTCCAACTAAGGGATTGAAATTATTTTTCTCTTTGCTTCATGCTTGCAAATCTTCACCAATCCAGAAAAGCACAATGTTGTGAAATATGAGCTATGTGAACAGTGTCTTTCATTTCACTGGTAATACATGCTCTTTCTACAGGTACCCCAAAGCCTTTTGATAGTTTATATAAAATGTTTATAGGACGTCTACAGCTACAAGGGGAATTTTTCTTCTATGTTATTGGAAAAGTATTTACCAGGGTAAAAGTGATAATGATAAAATTGTATCTTTACAGTACAGAGTTGTGTTTCATGGAAACTCATGTAAAATTATACTTTTTTCTTTTTTGGTGGAATAGAGAAATGCAGAACTCTTCATAACATCAAGTGACTATGTCTCTGAAAGGAAAATGCCTGGTTTAAATTTTTTCTTGATGTTGGGCTCTAGTTAAAAATGTCTTTTTATTCAGATCCTTTATTCAGTGAAGTACTGAAAAGAGATATAAGAATTAATATGCAATTTAGAGAATTTTAAAGAACAAAAAGAAACAGGTTGAAGTAAAGAGCAAACTGATTAACTTGCTTGGCCTCAGCTTCTCCCTTGGGAGACTTTTTTCTACCATGCCTTTTGCACCCAACTTTCAGTAACAACAAAAGCAGCACTTTTATTGGGAGGGGGAACTTTTCTTGCCTACAAAAAAACACTGTTACTGATTGCATTACAAACGAGGAATGACTGAGTTTAGTTTAGCCTGTAGCTAAAGCCTGTAGAAATTTAAGACATCAAGAAGCAGTTGAATCCCATAAAGCGCTGATAATTAGATAACTTTTCATGTTCAGCATCCTGAACATAAGCCAAACATGCTCTTTATTCGAACTCTATTTAAAAAAAAAAAAAAAGTTGTTCAGTTGTCTAATTCAAACACAGAAAACGCAGAGAATTAAGAAAATTATACTTTTGCTATAGTTTGCTTGTTACAAGGCGGAGTGTATTGTTGTGAGACAGAATATGTATAGCTTCTTTACTATGTAAGCCTTTGGTGTTGCTGCAGGTTTTAATTATCACTGAAGGAGTTGACTTAGATCTTCCCACACACATATTAAATTGCAATATGTTCTCCTTATCTAAGAACAATTATAGCTCACTTTGGCCATAGGTATTTGAAAGTTACAGGTTTTGTTTTGACAGGCAAAACTTCTCCTGGTTACATATTTATAGCTCTACAGACACAAGCAAAATACAGCTCATTCTGTGTTTCTGTCCCATATTCAAAGGGTTTTGCCCCTTTATTGACCTCTGAAGACTTCCATCTATTTAGAAATATGCAATTCAGCTCATTGAACTAAATTTCCAATGAGCAGGTTCCTCCATCTTGCTTAGAAGTTCTATCAAATGAATTGTCCTTTTCTTAGTTTAAATTGTCCTTCAGCTTAAACTCCACAGAATTTCTGGATCTCAACTTTTCAAAGCTCCCTTTGAAGGTTCCTAAAATAATGAGAGCCTGAAATTACTTCTGAAATAATATCGGCCCTGAGCCACCTGCTTCAACTAACCTGCTTCAGAACTAACTTTGAAGTTAGTTCTTCTTTGATAAGAGGTTGGACTACATGGCACATGTCACTTCCAGCCCAAATTGTAATTCTGTAATTCTATGATTCTGTGATTTTCCCTGAAATTAATGAGGGATTTGTTTTAAAGAGTGAAATCAATCAGTGCTTATAAATATCTAAAGGGTGGGTGTCAAGAGGATAGGGCCAGACTCTTTTCAGTGGTGCCCAGTGACAGGACAAGGTGTAACAGGCACAAACTGTAGCACAGGAAGTTCCACCTGTACTTGAGGAAAAACTTCTTTACTCTGAGGTTGCCAGAGCACTGGAAGGGGCTGCCCAGAGAGGTTGTGGAGTCACCTTATCTGGAGATATTCAAAACCCACCTGGACATGTTCCTGTGCAATCTGGTCCAGATGAACCTGCTTTGGAATGGGGGTTGGACTAGATGATCTCCAGAGGTCCCTTCCAACCCTGAATATTCTGTGATTCTGTGAAATTATAGACTAAGAACTAGATATTGCACACATCCAAATTTAAAAATCCCAACCCCTTTTTCCTAGCCACACCTCTGTCAATCTTAATGTTTAGTCCAGGTTTTCCTTTTTTCTGTTTCATTTCCACTCTTGCAGTGCTTAGCTGCTTTCTTTTTTTCTTCTGGTAACTTTAAAATATTTGGCCATTTCACTTTGGTTTTACATTCTCTTCTTGGCTTGCCAAGTCCCTTTTGGCAAAACCACATTACAAACTATATTATAGGGATGCCAATAATGGTGCAATTTTCAGATATTATTTATGCAACAAAATGCAAGAATTGGAGTAAACTTTGTTGAAGTATCTTTTCTGATATAATCTGCATTCACAACTCTGGTAAATTAATCCTTTTGTGAAATCTTAAAATCTAAGTCAGAACTTGTTAAAAAAAAAAAAAAGCCCCAAAGAAATATTTTTGAAGCTGTTAAGGAGTATTTAATTGTTCGGTGCTAACAAAGTGTGCAAAATCAACTTCTTTCAGAGATTTTTTTTCCCCCACTATCTTTATAGCTGTTGTGAAAACTGCGAACTAGAGTGTAAGGCAAGAATGCCATAGGAATGCACAACGAAAAGACAGACCCTCTCTCAAATGGTTTCTAAATTAATAAGACGCAAAAATAAAAATAGATTAAGAAGGACAGAAGAGGTAGAAAAAATATAAAGACATCACCAACTACTGACAGCTTCTAATAAATTATTCCTCCAAAGAAAGTTGATAAAGATGTAGAGTTGTGGGATGTTTTACTGTCAGATTTCAAGTGCCATTCCTGAGAATCCTGTAAGAAAGTGAACTTGCCCAAGATCCAGTCCTACTCTCCTTTTTGGGAAAACCCAAAGCACCTGTAACACGTTCAGGAAGAGTTAGGTTTTCATTTACAGTCGGAGTCCAAAAGTATGCAGTGAAAGTGGCCACAAGGGCATTTCCACATGACTTTAGTGTACCAGGTGCTTTGGGACTAAAAAGATATAACTTCTTCCCTGTCCATTTTTAAGCACCTTTTTTACCTCTGCAATACAACTTTATGGGGAAAAATCATTCTTTCCACTGTGATGGATGTGGGATGTACTTCCTAAGCCAAGAGGTGGTGCATTTAACCCCAAAGTCAGGGGTTAAATGCTAGATATAAATTTTCTAGATCCTCATACTTCTGACAGTACCTATTTTTCATTTATTCTGCAGATGAATTAACAGGGCTTTCACAGGTACTTTTCAAGCAGTAAGGAAAAAAGCTAGTTCTACAATAATAAATGGCTAAATCTTACTCGCTCTTCCCCAGTGTAACAGGAGGAAAGAAAAACTGTAATCTCTAGGTGGTTGAGTCTGGTATCAGCAGGTAGAAACCTACGTTTATGGAGTATTAAAATCCTTCCCATGACTTTTGAAACAACAGGATGACTTCTGGAGGTCTGAATCAAGATATCTTTTGAGGGTTTACTATTTTCTGCCCTTATTCCTAGTATTTCATCAGTTTAAATTAGATAATTGCTGAGAAAATTTCAAAGTTGTTCTATGAATGTCAACACTTGTCTTCTTTAGCTGCTGGGAGAGAGGAACTTTTTGCATGAGCAGTTGATCTTAACGAACGAAACCTCCCTTCTGACCTTTATAATAGCATTGCTAACTCTCTTTTCCCTGATCTGTATGTCTGTTGGCAAAGGGGATGACTTGGGATGACCGTGGGTAAATTGGGACAGAAGACAAGAAGGAGAGATTGATGGAAAATTACAGGTGCATAAATTGAAAGGCCCTATGGAAAAGCATGCATGGGGAAAACTGACTCTGAACAATGTGAAAAAGAAAAATATACATCTGAAGGGAAAGAAAGAAGAAAAAAGTGTTAATAAATTGCCTTAGGATTGGTGTCTGCTGTTTGCTGAGTAGAGGATATGTAATGCTAACTGGTTAAAGTTCCCTTCCTCTTTCTTTCTTAGTTGTGTGTTGTCTGTGTTTCATAGAAATGCAACAATATTCTGCAGCAAGGCTAAGACCGAACTGCATCTGAATCCATAGAATATTTTTTATCTGTTAACATGGGAACACCTCTAGAGAAAGAGGTGAACTGACGTGGGTTTTTTTACTGTCTTAGACCAGATGACACAAATAAATTAATATAAGATGGGGATTTGAAAAGCCAAGTAGTGTATTAGCTTGTCAGGCAATTATCTATAGTATTAGATTTTCAATCTATTATCTTTGAGGTTACCTGAAGAAAAAGGAATGACAACCGTGTATAAAATCTTAGAGTATCTATGCGCTTGTGGTGGTATTTAAGAAAGATAACTCAGAAATAGTTAATACTAAAAAGAATGTGAAAATAAACCATGTTAGATCAAGCTATTGTACATAAATGCACTTCTGTTTGAATTCTATAAATTAGTTGAGTGATACGGCAAAAAGAGGCACCATAAACTGCAGCAAAACTTATATTTTTTTTATCCTGGCTTAATGTTTAGGTTAATAGCAACCAGAAATTCTCTGCCCTACAGTTGTCTGTGTTGTGTGACTTGTCCTTCATATAGATCTGTCTTCACATGATGTAACACTTTTTTGGTCTTTTTAAATATTCTTTGTCTGATGTCGTGGTATAGGCCCAGCCAGGAATAAGACCACAAGGCAGCTGGCTCACTCCTCCTCCTGATGGGATGGGGATGAGAAAATACAAAGAAAGGCTCATGAGTCCAGGCAAGGACAGGGAGGGGTTACTCACCCATTATGGTCACGGGTAAAACAGACTCGACTTGTGGAAAAAAATCAATTTAATCAGTTACCACAAAAATCAGCGTAGGACAATCAGAGACAAAACAAAACTCATCTTAAAAACCTTCCCCCTATCCCTCACTTCTTCTTCCTGGGCTACATACTCTCCCACAAGTGGCACAGAAGGAAGGGTGGGGGTTTTCCAGTCAGTCCATCACACGCTGTCTCTGCCGCTCCTTCCTCCTGAGGGGAGGATCCTCAAACTCGGCCCCTGATGCCATGCGGGGTCACTCCCATGGGAGACAGTCTTCCATGAACTTCCCTGGTATGAGTCCTTCCCTCGGGCTGCAGATTCTCCTCTAGCTGCTCCGACGTGGGTCCCTTCCATGGGGTGCTGTCCTTGAGGAGCAGACTGCTCCAGCATGGGCTTCCCACCGAGTCACGGGCTCTTTGGCCACAGCCACCTGCTCTGGTGTGGGGTCCTCCCCAGGCCGCAGGCGGGGATCTGCTC
>NW_010271405.1:20921-66251 GCF_000690775.1 Eurypyga helias
CCCGTTCGAGAGAGTCGGCAGGGTAAACTCTGCTCCAGGCACCTCCTCCCCTCCTTCTGCACGGACTGGGGTGTCTGCCTGGTTGTCTCTTGTCTGGTCTCACTCCTCTCTCCACACTGACTCTCCTCACTGAGCTTCTGCTTCCACTGCTGTTTCTCTGTTTGTGTTTTCCCCTCTTAAACATGTCAATCACAGAGGTTCTGATGCCCCACCAAGGCCAGATGTGGGTGTGCTTTGGAGCCAGGAGAGCTTTTCTCACAGGAGCCACCCCTGTGGCCCTTCCCTCGCTACCGAAACCCCCAACACAGATGTTTTTTCAAATAACGAATTACTCAGAATAAAAAGTAGGCTTTATAATTGGAGGCTCGACAGGTTCATGCAAAGGGAATGTCTCTGCAAAATCAATATGTGGGACAGTTTTACTGTTTAAGCTCTTCTATAATTTTTCAGATCTCATAAAACAGATTGCTTTCTAACTATAAACATGACCTGGCAACTCATATTCTGATTAAATAACCCAAAGAATTCATTATCCAAGCAACTGTCTGTGTTTCTTCAGTAACAGTGGATTGAAGAACTCAAACTTGATCTAATTCCTATTTTCAAGAGTACATGAGGACTTATGCCCTTGACATCAACTTTTTTCTTTTCAGTGGGATCGGTTTTAGTGCACAGGCTATGGCAATGTAAGGAAACAGGCTATTGCAATATATTCTTAGATTGCTACAAATAAACACATTTTAAATTTATAAAACATATTTATCAAAATTGCATTTGATGTGATTGAATGTGTTGGAATATTATTTATTAAAACCAATGGGTTTATAGCTGTATAATATATTCACAATCCAGCTACATTATTTACTCAGAATAATTTGATCAGCTGCTTTTTTATTTTAAATTTTAAATACAAGTGTGCATGTGACTTTACAAGTGCAAGTCAGACCAAAGTTCTTAGGAGTGGAGAGAAATATGAGAAAAACTCATAGAATTGCGGAGTATGGTTCAGAGACCATCCTAAGTTAGGCTGCCTCCCTGTTGAGTCTGAGAGATTGGCTGTTTCTGTAAAATTGATCAGTATATAACCTTATACTGGTAAAGGTGTTGCTTGGTTCAGCTTATTTACTTTGCTGGGAGAGGGCAAATTTGGGGTTCAGTTTTCTACTTTCTTTACTTGAGACAGTTTTCTGATAATAATTTTCGGAATAATTCAGAGCTTTTTACTGATAAACTATCTTTCTGTTAAGACAAAAAACCCAACAGTATCAGGTGTGAAAACTGACACTGTGAAATGGGCCTCATCCACTATCCAGTTTTGTGTATTTGAAATTGGTAAACTGAGTGATTAAAGGCTGGCTCTTATTAGAACCTAACTAATGTAAATTATCTAATCTGTTGCCTGAAACATTTGTCTTGAGCTTGTCATACATCCTTTTTACAAGTTTATAGTACACAAATTCTCTACGACTGTAAGCACTTCATGTACAGATTTGAGAATCTGAAACCAGATGAAGAGTTAGATGGAACTGGAGATGATGGGTAAACATATTAAGATCTAGATTCTTTGAGCTGCCAGTCTTAGTCTAAACAAAGCTCACATTCCACTCCCAGGTAGAAGACAAATGAGCATCCATTTTCGAGATAGATGCTTAGCAAAGTGTAGCTGTTGACCAACAGTCCTAATCATAGTGAAACCTCTTCTTCTTTCCAGGCTTTCTGTGAATTGCTGAGCACAAAGTGACATTGTGTGTACAGAAACCAGTCATTTATTGTGACTGAGTGCCATAAATATTCACAGTACTATATATACCTGGCATGACTTGGCTGTCTGTAGATATAATGGCATAACTGTACATAGTTCAGAGAAGGGAGATTAAGAAATAACTCAGGGGAAAAAAAAATGTGTTGGCTTCATAAAGAAGGCATGTATTTTCTGTATGCTTATCCTTGTGGGTTTGTATTTCTTAGGTGTTTCTTGGTTGTTTTTTTTTAAAGGAAGGGAATGTGGATGTTTATCTTGCCACAGTGAGAAATGTGAGGAGAAAAAATTAAGAGGGACTTACCTTTGTGCTGTAACTTAAGCTTTCAAGTGCCTATAGCCCCAGGTATGTCAAATCAGCTGTCTCCAGGGAATAAAGGGTGGCAATGATGGGTTAAATATGAAAACCACTTTGCAAAGACTGTATCTGAATTCTCTTGCCAGTAAAGTAAAATTTGTCTTGCCAAAAGTAAAAAATCTAAGCCTTTGGACAAGTGGTGTCCAATTCTCTTGAAAGGAAATTTGGCTTTAATCCAATTAATTTTTATAAACCTTTAGCTTTAAATCCAGATTTACCAGGGGACAAACATATTTTTAGATGTAGGAAGGTCCTACAGATTAAAAGCAATATTTGAATGGTCTCTGGGTATTTAATGTGAAGGAAGTAGAAATAGCTTTGTGGGATAAGCAGAAATTTTACAAGATGCACTAAACTAGGTTCAGTGTAGTGTTGCTGAATACTGCAGCTTTCCTAGTTTAGTCGTAAACTGTTCACTTAAAATTATTCACTGACCTCACAAAGCTCAAGATTTTCATACTGTAGTTATGTACAGAGAGATTAGGGACTACCTGTTGATGGCTAATTCTAGTCTGGTCAGTTGTTTCTATCTTGTATCAATATGCTGACATTTGTTGTTCCATGAAGTCCATATAGAATTGCACTGACTTCAGTATTTACCTAGTGAATAACCTCTATTGCTGTACACATTGCCTTATTAGTCTTTAAAAATAATGCTTTGCTTGTCTTCAAAAAGAACATTAAGAAATTAGTAGGATGTTAAATATCCCATTCCCAGCAGAGTCTCTTGGAGGGCACCGTGTGACTGACCTAGAACCAAAAAGTCTGCCAGTGCCACATATAACGCAGCTTTGCAATAGGTTTGCACTGTCACTAAGCTAAGGGAGACCCTTCCCCTCTCCCACCACTAACCAAGACAAATTGACTCTCCACAGCTTTTTCTTGCCTACCTGTGTATCTCATTCCATTAGCTGAAGCACAACAGGGTTCTTGAGTTATTTTAGTATTTCCAACGTTCAGCTCGGTAAAGAAAACAGATATTTCATTGGTGAGGTGATAAGGAAATTTGAGTGAAAGCACAGTGAGAAAGGGAAGAGGTTATAAAAAAATCAATGCTAATTCTGACATCAAATTATATACTGACGCAGAAAATGAATCAGAGTAAAACATTTCTAGCACTCAAAAGCATGCCAATATAGGGACTGCTAATGAAAATTGGTCTAATAATTTGAAGTGCGTGCATATCAAATACATATATCCTGTGCACTAAAATATTTTGAGTAAATGGAACTTCTATTGGAAATTCTAATCAATGCCTTATTAAACATGTTACATTTACAGTCAGATGCATACTATTTAATCTACTGCTCCACTGGTGGTCAACATTTGAGGTTTTCATTTTCCTCATAAATTACATTTTAGATTTTGATAAGTATATTCCCAAGTAAAGTATGTTAGTTGCCCATCTCGATATTTGTCTTAAGACCAAACTGTTTCTCATTTAATTGCATTTGGATATTGCTGCATTTGCTTGGTTTTAAATAACATAATTAAAAGAACAATGGACATTGTTTATGACAGACTTATGACTAAACCTTCTGACACAATCTTGCTAATCCCTTTCCTGCTAACTTAGGCAATTAGTATCATTCTGCCTAAATCCTGATATTTACGAGTTTGTTGTCAGCTAAATACCACTTAAATTTTTCATTGGTTAAAGCTGTACAGATGCCCAACAGATTGAGTGTTATTTTATCAGTATATTCTCATATTTGTGTATTCTTTGACACCTCTGCACATGCTATAAAATATGGGACAGGGGAAGACGTGTGATGGTGTCCAAGTTTGTCAAAGACTACACGTGTTAATATACATTAAAATATTCAAAGCCCAATGTTTGTCTTAGCCTCTACACTGAGAAGATATCACAGCAGCTCAGCAGTGTCTCACGAGCAACTAATTGGAAATTTCTGCTTGCTGTTTGTGGCATTCTGTCCTTTGAGTGATTTTCATCAACTACAAAATCTCACCCAAACTTACTATTTCTTTTTAATCCTGGGAAGGAGCTCAGAACGCATCACTGTTTTGTGAATGCTGTCTGCTCCTGGTGTGGAAGTTCATAAAAACCACACACGAGCAATTCCCAAAAGGATAAGCCAATTAAAATATATATAATTTACTGCTGTTGTACTTACTGGTTGAACTGATGAAGAGAAATGATTTAATATTCATCTTAGTGAGGATTCTAGATTAAATTAATGATACAGCTTCTCAGTCTAGTGGCTAGACCAATTTATATAATATATCCAAAACTCCATATGTTTCCCTATTACAAGACATGGGAATAAAGTGTTTGCACTTTTCAGATCATTTTCATAAACACAGAATTTTCTAATAGCAACATCCATCCAGCCTTCAGCCTGTCTGGGTCATCAGTCACCCCAGGATGCAGTACGGGATCCTCCTTCCAGTGTCCCTGCCAGAAAAACTGGGACAGCAATTTTAGCATGGGGCTGTCAGACACATAAATGGAAAAACAACTGTGGTAATTGATAAAACCAAACTCTTTGATATTTTAGCATAGTTGATATATAATTATTCCATGGGTCAAAAGAAAATATTTGTGGGATTGGAAAAAATTTGCTCTTATTTGGTGTGACCTCTTTATTCCAGTGATATTTCTGAAATGATCTTTCATCTTTTACCCACTTTCAGGAGATATTGGTGAGAGGAACCTTCTTAAACTACTAGTCAGGGAGAAAGGACATGATGCTACCAAAGGGAAATAAAACGTTACAAGTAACTGGAAAAGTAGGCAATAGCATGGAAATTAGTAAGCAACCTTAAACTACAGAAGTCTTCATTACACTAGCAATGACATATTATGTATAATTATAATTGGGAACATGTATTCCTTCAGATTCTTGTTTCCTTTTGTTGATGTCAAACATTATCCAGATGGTATAGTGCATTTTTTGTAATTACCTCCTTTTTATCTCATTCTTTTCCTGATCTGTATTCATCACAGTGTTTTTTTTTCTCTTTTAATTTTTTTTGTTAGAAAAGATATTACAGTGTCCTTCATTCTTCACCCTATTGCCATACATTTTTCTCCATGTGAACCATTTCTTAGCTTATAAACTTAATTTGTCCTTTTTTCTTAAACATTCTTTTTATCTCTGCTTGCTGATTTCAGATTTAATTGCCTTAGTGCTTTAGATGCAACTATTAATTGTAAAGAATATTGCCTGTTACTGGTGTTTTCAGATCCTGCAAAAGATTGTATTCTATGCATGTGACATATATTTCACACATATAAATTCCGAGGTTTGATGCTATGAACCAACACATTTTTAATAGCAACCTATGAAGCAGAAAATATCCACATGCATTTTGAAGGAGTGATTTTTTGAGAATCAGTGGAAAGAAAAACTCTTCTTAATGAGACCTGATAGGCTACAAAGGAAGAAGCTGGTTCTTCTCCTCTTAGTGAGTGTCTCAGGCAGTTGGTGCAGAGGAATATGTGACTTGGGTAACAGAGTGGGTAGGGGCATCAGCCAGGGGAAGGGGTGTTGATTTTTTTCTGCTGAAATTGCTTATCTTTGTAAGCAAAGACTGGAGAGTCATGAACTCAGTGTTTATTCTCAGTCTCCTTTCTTTGCAGTATCCACAAAGTAAAGAAACGCTTTGCATGAAAGTTTCAGGATTCCCATTAGCCAATCTCTGTAATGAATGTACAATAGAAAAGAATTAACATAGAAAGACATGTAAGGAAATGATTAATCTTGTGCATTAACTTATTTTTTTCAGTTAAAATGAAGCATTTTAATATTTATGTGGAATTTAAATCCACACCTTTTTTTTTTTTCCTGGCTATATCTTCCTCAGTCTCTGAGTTACTGCATACTAACAAGTGATGTCATCAGCATAAGAACTTAGAGAAACATAAGTATATTTAGAAAACTTTTTCAGGCACTGAAATGCATCTGACAGCTATCTGAGAAAGAATCAGCTATTTGAACAGTACATGTAACTCATAACAAGAAGTAAAAATAAGTGAAACTGCCAGGAAAATCAACTGATAAAATCTGAAATTTAAATCAATGTTATCCAGGACACTGGGTTTAAAACTCCAACATTTCAGAAAATGCTCTTCAGTTTTTTTCAGGAATGGTAGTGTCCAGAATTATGATGCTGTCCTTAGTAAAACATCAAATACCAGTTTATTACTGGTGGGGGTGGAGGGGAAGTCTCCTACCTACTGAACTGTCATCACAACTTTCCGTATCTCCATGGCAGTTCTTGCAAATCTTCCTGGTCTGAGGATATAACAAGTTTTCCCATATGCAAACTCAGGGTTTTCCCCACTTGTCACTGTTTCAGGTGCTCCTTTGTGTTTGTGTAGATGATCACACAACCTAGCACCTCTCATACAGCCCTCTATGTTTTTCACGGCAGGTTTTCACTGTGCTTTTGTTCTCCTCATGCTTTGGCACATGCTGCTGCAGCGCCACTTTGTCAGAGAGACTGTTTAAATTATTTTGGAATGAAATGTGTTCACATGTATTTTCAGGGATTTGGTGTCAGTAGATCTTGTGGCAGAACTGTAACACAGGCAGTACACATGTACTTGCCTGATCTTCATTCTCCACTCATCAATTCACAGGAAGCCAGACTTGGGGAACTTAAGGCCTGGAGGGACTATAAGAGCAGGCTGCTGGAAGAACCATTAGCTATAGTCACTAAAGAGTATTTTTATTTCAAAGACATACATCTCCCTGCAAGGCCTTCAGTCCTGAAAGGTATGAGGTATCAGAGAAGCCATCACTTCCTTGGGCCATTTGTTCTGATGGTTGCTTTCTCTGCTATTAGTGTGTGCCACATTTTAAGTGTAAAGCTGTCTGGCAAGAGTTTACAGTCAGTGGTTCTTGTTATGGCTTTTTCTACTATATTAAACACTGCACTCAAATCACTTCTCAGTCATCGGACAGAAAGTTAAACAGCTTGAGCTTTTTAGGCTTTTACTGAGAGAAGATTTTCCCAAGCCGTTGAATTTCTTTCTTCTCTTTCTTTAGGTCTTTTGCTTTGCAATGTCCTTATTAAAATGTAGACACTTGAATGTTATGCATCAGCGTTGCAGTGTTACATACTAAAGTAAAATTTCTTCTATACTGCCCTTTGCTACTAATTGGATATATTGCTCTTCAAATGTGTACCTGAAGATTAAGTTAATTTTTTTTTCCAAAATAAGTGTATAATCATAGAATGGTTTGGGTTGGAAGGGACCTTAAAGATCATCTGGTCCAACCTTCCCTTCCATGGGCAGGGACACCTTCCACTAGACCAGGTTGCTCAAAGCATCATCCAACCTGACCCTGAACACTTCCAGGATTGGGGCCTCTACCACCTCTCTGGGCAACCTGTTCCAGTGTTTTGCCACCCTTTCCTTGAAGAATTTCTTCCTGATACCCTATTTAAACCCACAATCTTTCAGTTAAAACCATTGTCCCTTTTCCTGTCCCTACAGGCCCTGCTAAAAAAGTTTCTCTCAGTTTTTCTTATAAAATAGAAGTTTTTCTTTCCTTTATATACTGAAAGGCCATGATAAGGTCTCCCCAGAGCCTTTTGTTCTCCAAGCTGAATAACCCCAGCTCTCTCAGCTTGTCCCCATAGCAGAGGTGCTCCATCTCTCTGATAATTTTTGTGACCCTCCTCTGGACTCACTTCAACCAGTCCATGTCTTTCCTCTGCTGGGCACCACAGGGTTGGACACCGTACTGCAGGTAGGGTGTCACAGAAGTGGAGAGGAGAGGGAGAGTCAGCTCTCTCAATTGGTTTTCTAGGCTGCAAGTGCTCATTGCTGGCTCCTGTCCCATTTGTCATGGTTTTACTATTTCATATATGTGGTAGGAGTTTCTTTGCATGTCCACTACAAGCCCTCAATTCTTTCCAGAGTCCCTATTTTCCAATATTCAACGCTTCTTTCTGTAGACTTTACCTATTTCTTTATTCCTAAACGTATAATTTATCTGTACTAAAAAATATTGAATAGGAGTAATTTCATCTAATTTCAAATACTTACAACATCATGAGTCAGCCTGTATTTTCTTTAGCATCACTGGAGAGAAATAGGCACTTTTAGGGTGTTACTAATCTGAACCATCATAGGCATCTAAAAGTGTCTATTTCTCTCCTTTGATCACAAAAAGTAGATGGCTCTTACAGTGAGGTGACAGGCTCAGATATCCAAAAGTAGGCAGTTTTATTTGGCCAGATGAATCCCATCCCATCTGGGGGAATGGACCTCTACAGCTCTGTCTTCGGTATTCTCAACCACACTAATCCTTATGTCATCCAAAATTTTCATCAGAAGCACTTTTATGTATTTCAAACCATTTAATGAAATGGTTCAGTAGTGCAGGACTTGCTGCTATAGCTACAAATCTACATTAGAGACATTTTCATTCAAATCATGTTACTCCACTGTTGACTGCTTTTAATATTTATCATCTAGCCAGTTCTTTGTCTGTTAAATCTATGCTTTAATACTATTTAATAGTGCTAATTTTCTATGTGGTTCTCATGTAATGGCCTTTCAGAAGTCTGAATATTTTACGTTTGACAGTTATCTTTGTCAGCCAAAGTGGTATGCTCAACAGAGAATGAAATCAGGTTTAGCAAGGCCTGTTTTCCATAAAATCTAGGGGAAGCACTTAGAAATATTTTTTTAATTCCTGTTGAACTGATAATCTCTGGTTTCTACTGATTTGCCTTTTCTAAATTTCCAACGAAGGACCAGATATAAGAATCTACTTATGACCCTTCACATGGTTGCTCTGCAGATTTTTTATATTGCAGTGTGAAGTTCCACCTACATTAACCTGAAGAGCAGCTGCAGCTGTAATACCATAAAATTTAAGATCAATATGAGAATGTTTTATTAGTTGCTTAATATAAGAACAGTTAAGAAACATTCCATTTAGCTGGAAAGCATGTATATATGGATTTTTTAACAGCTATAATTATCCATATGAATTTAAGAGTATTAATGTAGGTTTAGCCCCAAGAAGCTGTGGATGCCCCATCCCTGGAAGTGTTCAAGGTCAGGCTGGATGAGGCTTGGAGCAACCTTGGTCTAGTGGAAGGTGTCCCTGCCCATGGCAGTGGGGTTGGAACTAGATGGTCTTTAAGGTCCCTTCCAACCCAAACCATTCTATGATTCTATGATTCTATTCTATCTTAGAAGTCAATCTGCTTTTATTTTTTTCATTTGCAAGGCTAACACATAATAATCATCAGTCATACTTGTCTATTAAAATCATGGACCAGTTCAGCTGTTCAGGTCATCTTTTTGACCAGAAGATGTACAAAGTTTCTTTTGCTTACTTTAAAAAATAATATTCAGAAAGAAAATACATCTCTCAGTCATAACTATCAGGTCTTCCAGTAGAACGGATGACGGTACTGAAAACACTGTCTGTGGGCTACATTAAGATGTACAACTGCTGTTGTACCTAATAATGTTCTTACTCTCAGAGTTCTCTATAAAAGGTTTTGAATGCCTGGTATATAAAAATATATTTTATCTTTTTTTTTCACAACTGCCAGGGACAGCGAGGCATCTTCACTTTTTCTGTTCTAATAGCCCAGGTGACTTTGGAGTCAAAGCAGTGACAGGTTATAAGTGAATGAAGTCGTCCAGAATAGCCATCTCTCCACCTGATTCATCCTGTCCTCCAACTTACTCCATTATGTGTTGTGTTCTGAAAACACCAAACTGTAGTGATTCATTGGTTTCCGTGGTTTGTGAGCAATACCTTTTATTTTTTTGTGACATCAGCCTTTGTACTTCTGACATCCTCATAGAATAATTTCATGCTTAGACAAAATTGGTGTTCTTTATTTGCCAGCACAGGTACATCCTGTTGCCCAAAATAACAGAGCCACATTCCAGAGAGAGATTACTTACTATGTGAAAGATGTTTAAATAATATTCCAAAGTTGCAGAAACAAGATGTTATGGATAATTGCATTTTGAATTTGTGAATAGGCTTTGAGTTGCAAAGCTACCCACATCTAAGTTTAGCTTTACTTTCTTGCTTTAAAAAATAAAATGCATATTTAATGACTTACTATTCATTAGCTTCATGTTTTCTCTCACTCTATAAGATTTTAGTGGCTATTATGGATTTTTAAAAGTCAATAAAAATGACTGTTGTATTATGAATATATGGGAATTAATTTGCCTAAACGCCCACTGCTCAATCAGCCTCTCAGATATAGGCAGTTGTTTTTTACTCCTTCTTTCAGGCAGGGAGCTTATTTACCATTTCTGAGAAGTGCTTTAGAGGTTGTGACTATAAATACTGCTAGTGTTTCCATTTTCAAGACAGGCATGTAGTATTATACATCTACTTAATTTCATTACTGAAATTTCAAAGTGGTTTTAATTTTTCACCGTCACTCTGTGTGTCACAGAACTGTTGAACTGGAAGGAACTTGTGAGTTCTCTGTCTCAACCTGCACCTCAAAGCAGGGTCAATACTGAAATCAAAGCACGTTGCTCAGGATTATCCAGTTACGTCCTAAAAACCTCTAAAGACTGAGATCCCACAACCTTTCTGGACACCTGTTCCAATTCTTCATTATCCTCATGGTATTTTTTTTTTTTTCTGTCTTTGGAA
The DNA here is from genome assembly GCF_000690775.1 of Eurypyga helias. Taxonomy (NCBI): domain Eukaryota; kingdom Metazoa; phylum Chordata; class Aves; order Eurypygiformes; family Eurypygidae; genus Eurypyga; species Eurypyga helias. The sequence goes on from NW_010271405.1 coordinate 31,663, forward strand.
CCTCCCCCAGCTCAGTTTATGACCTTTAATCGATTCTGCCACCAAGCATCTGAGTAAAGAATTTGGCTCTGCCTTCTTGGGTACCTCCTTGCAGGTATTGAGAAGCTGCCCCTGAGTCCCACTCTCCTTCTCTTGCAGTCCAGAAGCAGACATACATCAATTCCTCTATTTTGTAGAACATTTTCCTCAAGCTTCTTTCATGCTAATCCACATGAGTTTCACACAGTTTTTTCCCCAGTTATGCTACAAAATGCAGTCATTTCTATTACTTTTGATTTTATTAAGTCAAATTATGTTCTCTTGGAACCGACAATATTCTAAATGAGCCAAGTTTTTCAGATCCTAAGTTTTATTACTCATCCTCTAATACAACATCTAGTTATCATGCTCTGTTATTCAGATCTTCATTTTGCTTAAATAGCTTAACAACTTCTGGCAGTAAGATGTTAATTATGCTTGCAATAATTGACCTTCGCAACTCTGAAGTGCAAGTAGGTGCATATATGTAAATTAAGACTTATAAATGTGACAGGATGCCAGCAGCATTTGACACCAACTATACACCTTCTGCCTCTCTTCTGTGTGTTTTGAGCTAATAAAGCAGCTGTTTGACTTGGGCTGACTTCAGTTACAACATTCAAAATACAAGTTCCTTTTTTTATTGAATTTTGATGAATATATTAAAGCACAAGACTCAAAGTGGTCCCTTCTGCCACATTCCCTAATATTCTGCTTTGAATCTGGACCCTTCCCCTTTTATCCCAGAGCAATGACAACTTTTGTACCTTTTGTGCAGATCCTGAATTATTTCTGCTTGGGTGTTTTTTGTTTGGGGTTGTTTGTTTGTTTTTCTTCTGATTGTCCCAGCTAATGAAAATGTTTGATGATTTAAGAATCTTTGTTTTGCTTTTAAAGGAGAATTCCTCCTTATCATGTTTGCAAGAAAAGACAATGAAAGCATGAAACAAAACATCAGTAAATGCTGTTTCCTATTCACTGCTGTTATTTGACATTTCTGACTTGTTACACTATTTTTAGATGAGGGTTTTTTTTCTAATGTTAACATATTTGAAATGAAAATACCTATTTTATGTTTTTTCTTTCATTTTTTTAACTGCAGCATTTAACCCTTAACCTAGATAAAATGGCTTATACTGGTAATTAAAATAGCAGTAGTTGTAAAAATGAGATTCTGGGTATTAAACTTCTTTCATTTTTCTGTGGTTTGTTTATTTATTTATTTGTTTGTTTAATAAAGAGTGGAACAGATACAGCCTATGTTCTCCCTGTGGCATGGGAAATTCTGGCTTCTGGAGATATGAAAGCGATTTTCACAGTGTGATGGGCTTCTCTTTCCCATGTGGCAGAGCTCCAGGCTTGGCACTGGCAGCAGGCTGAATGCATGGGGACTCGAGCTAAGAGTTTTGTGTCAGTTGGAACTAAATGTCATCACCTCAGGCATGCATTTGCCCAGTGCTGGGCAAGTATGGAGGGAACCCTGGGATGTCAGGACCACCATCACCCTCTTCATTCCCTACAGCCTTAGCTTTCGCAGAGGTCATTCCTGCATCACGTGGTGCAATCATCTTCTCGACTCTTCTGGAAATGCTCCATATAACTGTCCAGCATTAAAGTCATGTCAAACTCAGTGTTCAGGGATTCAGATGATAGGTTTTGGTTTTCTTCCGCCATCAGATGGATTGGGATAGTGAAGACACAAATCTACAGATTCATTAAACCATCCCTGACAACAACTGAGGCTATACCCTGCCTAACTCTGGCAGTGCTTGGCAATTAAATGCTGTCTGCACCAAGGCCCTTGTAATCTGGAAAAGCGACAATTTGGCTGTAGTTAAGGAAATGTTGATTATTTGAACCATTGGTCACTAATGAGATTTCTGTAGCTTAGCTAGGGTCTCTAGCTCTAGGACAGAAAGAGACCACAGGACTGACACATTAGACTGCAGCTCTGTGTATATATATTAAGGCATGTCTATTCTTCATTTCTGTTAGTACTTTCATTTTTCCCATTGATGATTTCTGTTTGCAGCTTAATTTTTTCCTTAAGTTAGTGAGTGCTGACTGTCCTGCTGGGCTCTGTACTGTTTATCAGAATTGCTGTGATACAAGCCCTAATCTGTGTAGGCAAGATTCTAACATCTACAGGCTGCATTGAACAGCCTTCAACATAGAAAGGAACATCTAATGTGCACTAGCCAATAGATGACATAAGCTTCTGTAGGTTGTGGTAACGCTTTTCCTTCTACTCTAATTGATGTATGGAAATCTGGATTCCAGACATCTGGGAATTAAGGAACGTGCTGCATCTGCTTTACAAGTATTTGACTCACTACTGTTTCTCTGAGGAGATTCTGGCGTGCTTGAAAAGCAGTGGTGCAAAACCTGCATGCTCATTAATTTCCTTTTGTATTCAGAAATGGAATTCATTCACTGTTGGAAAAATCTGCAAAGTTTTATTCATAAAAGCAACTCTCTCTGCAGGAGCCTGCTTGGGTTTACATTACATGTTATATCTAGCAAGATATAATGTATGCAAATAATCTTTGATTGTTTCCACATTTTGGCAGGACTGTTGAAAATTTCAATGCCACTATTTCCAGTGACTCAGAACAATGCCCAAAGGGATAAGATTTCTTTTTTTTTTTTCTTCTCTCTGTAATTTTATTTTATCATAACATTTTACAGTCTTTATGAATATTTTGTGATGCTATGAAGATATAACTACCAGTGATAGTACAGTAGAAATATACCTTTAAAGCACATAGACTCAATGAATTAAATTTAGAGGTATTTTCAGATTTGAAATTCCACTGACAATTTTTTTTCTAAGCAGATGAGAGAACTTCATAACAGTTCCCTCTAAAAAAAAAAAATAATTACAAAGTCTAATCTTTGAAGCTAAGAAGACAAATTAAAACTCTACTTTTTTGAAAATCATAGTATCATATAATAATTTAGATTGAAAGGAATCTCTGGAGGTCGTCTAGTCCAATGTCCCAGTCAAAGTAGAAAAAACTTAGAATTTTGAAGTTACATTCAGCTTCAAAGTTAATCAGGTTGCCCAGAGCCTTGTCTAATCAAGTGTTGAATATCAACAAGGATGGATAGTTCCCAACCTTTCTGGGTGACCTGTTCCAGTGTTTGATCACCCTTGTTGTACTTTTTGTCTGTTGAATTCTGTATTTTAGCTCCGCATTTCTGAGAGGATCCTTACTCTTTCTTCTCCATCATTTCCCATCAGGTAGCTGTTTCCTTCTTTACCTTTCTTTTCTTCAGGCTGTACAAACTCTTCTCTCAACCTCTCATGTCATGTGTCATGTGTCATGTGCCCCAAGACCCTAATTATATTTCTGGCCTTCCACTGGACTTGTTCCAATATCTTTCTTCTTGTGGGGCACTCAAAACTGGGACACAGTAGCCAGGTTAGTTCTTACTCATATTTCCCCCATAATTACTGGGGGAAATAGTCAAAAGACTTGTATAAAATCTGCAGAAATGAACATGAACACCTCTGGGTACTGCTTAAATTGAGAAATGCTTGATTTTGTTATTATTAAAAATAAAACCACCTTTGCATATTGTAATTCACCATTAATTAAATAGATATATGAAAACCTATAGCTGATGTAGCTGAATCTTGCATAGTTACTTTTATTATGGTATAGGACTGTATAGGTACTTCACTTTTGTTTACAGGCCAAAAAAAAATTTATTTGACATACAGGATTTCCTTATCTCTAAGAGTTTACTAAGAGTAGGTACAAATTAGTTTATAGGGTTTGGTGGGGTTTTTTTTTCAAAAAGGAAGTTTCCTAAAAATTAAATGCTATTCTAGGTTTAGGTTTAAGTTATCTTACTAAGTCTCAGGAAAAAATTATTGATGCCCTTGAACAATTATATATGTAACATCCTCACTAATATTCGATACCATATTATCATCAGTTAACTGGCGCAACTAACTGAAAACAAATGAGATCTAGAAATTCTACTCTGAGCTTACCCTTAGACTTATCCCAGCAAGTACAAATTTGAGAAAGCAATATCACACACTGACATGTTTGTAATATATTGATAGTTGGGTGCTAATTTACAGAAACTGTACCTGAGGGCTAACTTGCATCCTAAAGGGTCTGTGCAAAGAACTACAGTATTCCTAGCTATCTTAGAGTTTTTGCTTTCTTCCCCCTGTAACTGTTTTAATGTATGTTATCCCAAATAAGCTCTGACTGCATGCACTCAGTTTATAGAATTAGAGGAGCTGAATCAGCTTTGTAACAAACAGGCGCTTCTAGAAAAAGAGGAACTACGTTGCACTTTGTACACTACACTGAAATCCCGCTGAGTATAGATGCCAGCTCTCTATGAAAGCAATGAGCATTATTTCTAGCTGCTGAGCTAACCAGACTGGCTTTGTGCAAATAGGGATTGTAATATATGTTTCATTCTTTCACACTTTGCAAAAACCTGCCTCACACAAAGATATGATCATACCTTTCTAGTTAAATATTCTTTTCTTCTAGAAACATTTTAGTGAGTTTGTCATCTCATTAATACAGGTTGTAGAATCCCTGTGAATGGTAAAGGAGACTTGAAAAGACTTCAACCCCAGAAGTAAGGGTTTGGGGCAAAGCTCAGAAATAATCATACCATGCAGCATTCCTGTAATCACAGTACAGCCTAAAATTAAAAAACAAAGTATCACCTCCTGCACTGACTAAAAGTTGGAGTGTCAGAAGTTGCACCCTTCTATTTGCACTCCAGATACTCTCCCCTGAAGTGCGGGTGATGATTCATTGTACCTCTCCTAAAAGTTGCTAAATGTACGTAAAAACCACTTCCTTGATTTCTTCACCACTTCTGCAAACTATAAGTCAAAGCCCCAAGGACCAGGTATTTTACTTATATCTGCATTATTATCAGAACTTTCTGTAAATGACTGTGAGATTTCTTGTGGATGAGGTGGAGGGACCAAAGAAACTGCAGCCCGTTTGGCTACATAGCTACCACCTCCATAAGTCGAGTGTCATGCTCGGTAGATTCGGGAATGTATTTCAGCATGTTTTCTTGATGCTGAAGACTATCAGCCTCTTGCCAGGTATGCCCTAAGGTGGTCTATACAAGATGGTTTTGTCACTTTAACAAGTATGTGAGTACCAGATAAATTTATGTGCTATCTCCCCTAAGTCTCTATCATGTCATGGGTTGGTTTAAGCCCTTGGGTGAAGTTGAGTGTAGCTGCCTTTTCCTTAAGTATCCCAAAAGCACAGTGATAACTTTGTCTCAAACACAGACACTATGAAAGGCAAAACATAAGTCAGGAACCCAGTGAATTTTGTCTTTTGACATGGCTGCTGAGTCACCTCTCATTCAATGTTGAGACTGAGACAGCTAGAGGTCCTGGAGCAATATATCTGTAAGATCATTATGGTCATGGACCCATTAAAATATAAGAGTTGGAGCAATCAGTAGTCAACCTGCAAGTAACTCAATTGCTAGATGACTCTTTACACAGGCTAATTTGTTAAGCAGCAATAACAATGACATTTTCTTGACTATAATTTCCAGGAATTACACATTTGTTGGAAAGCACTGGAGAAAACTTGTGTTAAGAAAAAATTGAGTATGACATTATCCATTAAGAACAGGAGAATCTCAGAAGTCACTTAGTGCATAAGTAAGAAATTCAGCTGCCCCAGCTGCACCAACCTTTCTCAGTTACACAGCTCTGCCATCTTCCTTCTTCCGTAACACAGGAATGTTCTAATTTCCCAATATTTTATTGTTAGAAGCCTTCTATTTTCCTTATTGTGTCTTGAATATAATAGTTGATATTTACAAAAGGAAAGCATCAACTTTCCCACACTAACAAATCTAGGCAATATTTCAACCTCCTGGAAAAACATCGAACATTACTATAACTTGCTGATATAATTTATTTCCTGCATGTAAAGAAGTTGGGGAAACGTTATAGCAGCCTTCCAGTACCCGAAGGGGCCTACAAGGAAGCTGGGGGGGGACTTTTTAAAACGGCATGCAATGACAAGACAAGAGGCAATTGTTTTTAACTGAAAGTGAGGATATTTATACTGGATATCAGGAAGAAGTTCTTCTAGAGAAGGTGGTGAGGCACTGGAACAGGTTGCCCAGAGATGTTGTGGATGCCCCATCCCTGGGAGTGTTCAAGGCCAGGCTGGATGTGGCTTTGAGCAACCTAGTGTAGTGGAAGGTGTCCCTGCCCATGGCAGGGGGGTTGAACTAGATGATCTTTAAGGTCCCTCCCAACCCAAACCATTCTGTGATTCTATGAAGGAAAGTGCTTGTCTAAAAAGGTTCATACAAATTTCAGAAATCAAAGTCTGCTTTTCTTTTTTTCTGGAAGTTAGAAATATTTTATTCAACCTATTCCACTCCGTGAATTATAGATTTTTCCACTTTGTGAATCTATTCCAACCTAAAATGGAGAGCAAAATCAAGAGACATATTATGAAAAATAATATTCTGAACCAACGAGGTCTTGATCTAAGCAAACTTTCTGTGTTTTTATTAAGAAATAAAAATAGTTAAACATTTTAGTTACCTCAGAAATAACCTAGCCAGTTTGTGGGGCTACATGGCTTGACAGATGAACTATCATGTGCAGATTTCTTTTTCATATGTTATAGTTTGCTTTCCTGCAATGCTACTGGGAAAAGAGAAGTGCAATGAGCGGACTGTTAGCTCTATGACTCTTTCTAATGCCTTGATTTGGTTCATGGGTCACAGGTTGACCACCCTTGAATTGGTTGGTCAACCTTTTCTGACTGTACTCTTTGTGTAATTGCCAAGTTCTGGTTGACTTGTGCTTAACAGGCATGCAGGATGTGTGAAGGTTTTTATATATGAACTAAGATATATGGGTGACCACCTGTGGGGTAAAAAACCAAATAAGCACTTTTTTTGGAGTGAATATATGTTGGCCTAGATAATGGAAATCATAGCTCAGGGCTATAAAGTGAAGCTCATTTCAATTTTAGTATTCTTTTACTGTAGGTATGGTGAAGATTTGACCCACAAGTCCCATTTTATTTAAAATACTGGTATACTTACTGCAAAGATGCTTTTGAAGGACACTGACTTCACAGACTGAGTCTACTGCTCTGCCAGGACCTTATTGCAAGAGTTTTTGATTCCCTCACAGATAATTTAGGTAAACAGGAAAGAAAGCGAAGAACTCCTGGTAACCTGCAAGCTGGTAATTGCAGAGGAATCTAGAATTTTAAATTAATTTAAAATTTATTTAAATTGAATTCAGTTCTGCTTTGCTATTTTATGGGTGCTGGCTCAGAAATGAGAAAGAAAAGATTGTGGCTGTTAGTCCATGATTGTGGAAGGGTTTTTTTCACATGTTCCAGAATAAACACTTATTCAGACTAGCTTGGTACTTTAGAATGCCCAACAGCAGTGAAACCAGAGAGTGACCTAACAGAAAAAGTACTAAGAAAAGAAAGAAGAACCTGAGGCCAAGTGACGTGTTGCACATTTTTTGAGTGAAATCTTTCAGGAAGAAGAAGTGCATATGTAGGTGCCAATGGGACCTGACTGGGACAGTATCCGCTTTCCTACTTTTAATTTAATTTTAGATCTCTCACCTACAAATATCAAAATGACCAAACAACAACAGAAGTTAATAAATTTTAAATTCTGAAAGGCAAGCCAAGATTCCTGAATCTTGCCACACTTTTTGACTCATTAAATGTGTGCAAGATTAATGACAGTGTCTCATGCCACAGTAGTGCTGATTCATGTGAAAAATAATAATCTGCTAATTCTATCAGCTCTTCTATTAATTCACGTAGCAAATGTTTAAAAGTTTTCAGTACTCAGAAATAACAGACTTTAAAATGTGGGGTTTTAAAATAAAGTGATAGCTCATTTTTTCTTTTCTACATTTTTATATTGTAAAATATAATCACAGAAAAGCTTACTCAGCAAAATCCCCACTTTTATAATTCTAGATTTTTGGGGTTTTTTTTAATGCTTTGTACCTCTTTTTATTATGATCAGTTGAAAAATGATAATTCTTTAGTATACTCCATTTTCCTGTCTGTCTCACTTAATTTTTCTGGAAGAAAAACACCTGCATTTCTTACATAAGGCTAATAAAATGTATTCTGAGACACTTCATAGAGTGCTTCAGTGAGTTTGGAGAAACTGAATGAGCATCATGGAATGAGAGTTATTACTTATTATTAGTGACATCTCCCCATGGAACTGGAGACAGAATACATAAAGAAGAGATACTGGCCTGCTTGCCTTTACATTTGTTTTGCTTTCTCCCCCTTTTTGGAGATGGTGATTAAAAGTGGGCATGAACTCCACTGATTTGTCTTTTCATACACTTGCTCTTCCTTCTGCATTTTTTGTTTTAGAATTGCCAAAGCTCCAAAGCTTTAAAGAGACAGAAGGAGGAAAAAGCCCTCAGTGTAAATGGACAGCTGCAAACAGTTATACACTGTGGTCAGACATTTAATAACTTGTTGGCAAAGCATGACATTTAGATTTAATGGTTGATTTAATATAGAACATTTTTTTAAAAGTGGATTGCATTTCAACCTTATTGGAGGTTCTTCCATTCTCCTACTAAATTGTGAAAAGGTAGTTAAACTAAATACCCTTTAAATATATTTTAAAAAGAAAAAATCTCGAGTATAAGACTTTTAAGGAACAGACTGTATTTGGCCAAATGTGAATAGAAAGAATTCAGGAATGCAATTTCAAAATGGATGTTTAAATATGACCAAGTCAATGTACCATTTTCTGGAATAGTAGTGAACCTTCAATATCTGTAGAATTATGATTTGTGTAGCAGTCAACAGAGCTAAGTTTTTACAAGGTCCTTTTTCCATCACTGCTGTTTTTAGGATCTATCATATTTGTAACCAGTCTGCATGACCACGCACTGCATGTCAAAATGTTATATGGTTGATAGTCATATGATATCTACAGGAGGTGGGAACCGTAGGGTAAGTCTGGGTTAGGTGGACAGAGGATGCCAGGAAAAAACCCTGGTGTCACCTGCTACTACCAAAAAGGGTTAAGGTTGGTACTCAGTCCTGTGTCAGCACAGGTTGTTGGCTGATTGTGACACAGCCCCACCACATTAGCAAAGCACGTGACCCAAAAACCATCAGAGCTTAGAGAATATCCTGTCTTCAGTCTTAAACTGTTCCCACAACAGTCTGTAACTGCAGAACTAGAAGAGTCCTGATGTCCATACTCCCATGCCCCAAACCATTTCATTTCACTAAAATTTCTTTTTGCCACGTAATAACTAGGGGATGGATCTGGAAGACTAGTCATTCCATACACACCTTTGTGCTTGTGTTTATGTAAATATGCATACATCTACATGTCAGAACTTTCACATTTCATCAGAAAATTGATAATCTACAGTTTTTCTTGCCTGCAACCTCTAGTAATGCTGTAGCTTCTTCAAGTCTTTCTTCATCCCACATAGTGCTATTTTCATAGGATGCTGTGATGACTAGACAGATTAAAAAAAAAAAAAAATCTAGGCAAGCCATCTTTATCTTTTTAGACTTCTGATATACTTATTAAAACAATTCATGACAGTCCATTCGTTCTAGGAAGTCTGATGAGGACATGACTAATTCCAGTGTTAGCAATCTTATAGCATCTTAAAGCATTGGTTTAGAGAGGAAATAAGTTTCTTTTTTTATGTAAGGCTCAGGAACAGTTGGTCTCTTATCTGAAATTTTCTTAGTTTTCTTCTTGACTTACTGTTACTTTCTTTTTCCCTGTATGACCTTCTTTCTTCCTTATTAACAGAGTGAAATAAAATACTAGTTTTCATTCTATTTGATAGTCTGAATAATGTACAATAATCTTCCCTATTAAAAAGAAAAATGGTAAAATCTGTGTAAAAATTGAAGGAAAAATTGCAACAAGTCCTTTCCATATGTTGCGGAATAATGTAAGTAAAATATCACACGTCCCTATACATTAAACATCAAGGTGATGGAAGGTGCAGTTATTCTTTCCTATCTCAGAATGTTTACAATGGAGATCTTTTTATAGTTAAATCACTATGTTCTATAAAAGACCTTTTTTCACGGCCAAGCTGTACACGGTAAATGATGGCCTTTGCCTCACAGTATTGGGTAAATGCTGCTGACTGCATCTTTCTATTTTTCCCCCAATTTCTTTCATCTTTTGAGCACTCAAGAGTTTTATTTTTTTAAAATCTAAAATTTTACCACTCACGTAGACCTTTGAAAAAACATTTTAGCTTATGACTTTTCAATACTCAGTGCATAAGATATAGAGGCAGAATTGTGTATTTCTGGCAATCAGACCTGTCTGTTCACTCTTTTAGACTGACAGTAGTGAAAGAACTGAACAAACTAAAAGTACTTCCTCTTCATGTCCAGTTCTGAGCACAGGTTGCAATAAGCCTTTGCAATACTCAACTACATTTGCTGGATAGCTGAGTTGTTGCAATAGCAAATCAACAACAGTGTTTGCCCTCATTAAATTAATACTCTCAACTCTTAAGAGTGACTACCCTAAACAAAACTGACTCATATAGGAAGAAGTTAGTAAAACTAAAATCACAATTTGATTCAGAGACTCCAGGAATCCCAGTGTGCCAGGAACATTAGAAACTGACAGGCTGTCACCACCCCATTAACAGTTTGGCACTGTTAAGATAAGCAATGATCATGCTCCTATAAAATTTAGAGCTTGGACCAATAGAGCACAGAGGAATACTCTGAATTTTAAAGAAAAACTTGCTACAAAATGTTTTTGAAGATCATTCATGTAAGGATTCTATATTGCAAGCCTCAAAGAGCACAGATAAAGTGAAATACAGTTCCAGCAAAGTTCTGTATTTTTTCTCTAACGTGTGTCTTGCTATATTTGCTAATTTTATCTGTCCAGTAGACATATATTATCTGCCAAAGCTTTGACTTAATTTGTTTTCTAATATTCTTTGGGACATGAAATATTAATGTTTTTACATTAGATGCCTAGTTTTGCATGGTCCATAAAGCCACTTACCAGAGATTTTTCTAACACAAATCTGTTGTGACTTTAGAAGTGAACTGATGCTAACATGTCAGGTTTTAGACTCTTCTCTGGGGTCTGCAAAACCTTACTTCTGCCCTGTGTATATGTTCCTTTCATATTAATTTAAACATGATTCTGGAAGGTGGTACTTATTTCAAAAAAGAAAACTTAAATATGGCTGCATTTTCATTGTCCTCCAACCTTGACTAATTTTTCATTCTATTTTTTTTCTTAGCTTCTTACTTAGCTTCTTACTTACTTCTTAGCCCCATCCCTGGAAGTGTTCAAGGCCAGGCTGGATGTGGCTTTGAGCAACCTGGTGTAGTGCAAGGTGTCCCTGCCCATGGCACGGGGGTTGGAACTAGATGATCTTTAAGGTCCCTTCCAACCCTAACCATTCTATGATTCTATGATTCTATGGTTCTATATTGGAAGAAGGGATAGCACATATCAATTTTCACTAACATAATGGTGGCATGCCCTCCTGAACACAATAGCACAAAAAACCTGTTAATTAAATCCTGACTGCACTGAAGTCATATATAAGTAGAATGTAAGTTGCTGTGGACCTCCTCCACTGAAGTAAAATTATCCTTAATCTAGCAAACTGGTACCCTAAATTTTGTTGGTGCTCACAATTGCTCACAATGCTACAAGTGAATCCTTTACTATGTTATGCAAATGCATCAGTTTTAAAGTTCAAATCAATATTCAAAACCAGATGTAAGCAATTAGAAAAAAACAAAGAACTGCTGATGAAGCCATGTATTGTAAGATTTTTGGACAATATTTTAATCTAGTAGCTAGTTTGGCCTTCCACACTTTTATTTTATTGTGCTGAGTCTATGAATCCAGACATCAGATTGCAGTTTACAGTTCATTCAGTGATTCCTTCTTTCAGTATATTTTATGCATTAGTTTTATCAGTGGCTGTTTATGCACTTGATTTAAAATTTAATCTACTATGGCAAAACCATTCAACCATCTCACTGAGCTTTATATATTGGTAAGTAAAGAGTGATTAGAAATAAATTTATATTTTGCATTCTATCCCTTAAAATTCGTATTGTATAAACATTATGCTCACATCAAATTTCCATTGTAGCCGCCCTTCCTTTTATAAACATGAAAGAAATGGAATAGAATCACAGAACGGTTTGGGTTGGAAGGGACCTTAAATATCATCTAGTTCCGTGCCCCTGCCATGGGCAGGGACACCTTCCACTAGACCAGGTTGCTCCAAGCTACCTCCAGCCTGGCCTTGAACACTTCCAGGGATGGGGCATCCACAACTTCTCTGGGTAACCTGTTCCAGTGCCTCACCACTCTCTTTGTGAAAACTTTGTTCCTTACACCTAATCTTAATCTCCCCACTTTCAATTTAAACCCATTACCCCTTTTCCTGCTACTACAAGCCCATGTAAATGTCCCCCTCCAGCTTTCCTGTAGGACCCTTAAGGTATTGGAAGACTGCTATAAGGTCTCCCTGGAGCCTTCTCTTCTCCAGGCTGAAAAAGCCCAATTCTCTCAGTCTGTCCCCACAGCTGAGGTGCTCCAGGACTCTTGAGTATCTTCGTGGCCTCCTCTGGACTCACTCCAACTGGACCATGTCACCTTCTGCTGAAGGATCCAGAGCTGGATGCAGCACTCCAGGTGGGGTCTCACCAGAGCAGAGCACAGGGGCAGAATCCCCTCCCTCGCCCTGCTGACCACACTTCTCTGGATACAGCCCAGGATACGGTTGGCTTTCTGGGCTGCCAGCACACACTGCCGGCTCATGTTCAGCTTTTCATCCACCACAACCCCCAAGTCCTTCTCCTCAGGGCTGCTCTCAATCCATTCGTCCAGCCCCTAGTTGTGCTTGGGATTGCCCCAACCCAGGTGCAGGACCTTGCACTTGGCCTTGTTGAACTTCGTGAGGTTGGCACAGGCCGACCTCTCCAGCCTGTCCAGGTTCCTCTGGATGGCATCGACAGAGAGATTGGTGCCATGAGCAAACTTGCTGAGGGTGCGCTCAATCCCACCGTCCTTCTCACCAACAAAGATGTTGAACAATGACTATACCGGTTCTGACCCCTGAAGAATGCCGCTCATCACTGGTTTCCACCTGGACACTGAGCCCTTGATTGCAACTCTCTGAGTGCATTCATCAGCCAGCTCCTTATCCAATGAGTAGTACATCTCATCAAATCCATGATTCTCCAATTTAGAGACAAGGATGTCATGCAGGACAGTGTCAAATGCTTTGCACAAATCTAAGTAGATGACGTCAGTTGCTCTTCTCTTATCCACCAACACTATAACCCTTCTAATTGTAGAAGGTCACCAAATTTTTCTGTCACAATATGCCCTTAGTGAAGCCGTGTTGGCTGTCACCAATCACCTCCTTATTTTCCCTGTGTCTTAGCATAGTTTCTAGGAGGATCTGCTCCATGATATTGCCAGGCACAGAGATAAGGCGGACTGGCCTGTAGTTCCCTGGGTCTTCTTTTCTTTTTCCCTTTTTAAAAACGGGAGTTATGCTTCCCCTTTTCCAGTCAGTGTGGACTTCAGTGAACTGCCATAGCTTCTCAAATGTGATGGACAGTGACTTGGTCAGTTCCCTCAGGACCCATGGATGCATGTCTTCAGTTCCCATGGACATGTGCACCTTCAGATTCCTTAGATGGTCTCGATCCTGATTTTCTCCTACAGTGGGTGCATCTTCATTCTCCCAGTTCTTGCTTTTGCCATCTGTAACTTGAGTGGTGTGGCTTGAGCACTTGCTGGTGAAGTCATTGAGTACCTCAACCTCTTCCACATTCCAAACCAGCAGGTCTTCTGTTTCCTTATGGAGAGGGCCCACATTTTTCCTAGTTTTCCTTTTATCCTTGATGTACCTACAGAAGTTTTTCTTCTTGCCTTTGACATCCCTAGCCATATCTAGCTTTCCTAACCTGATCCCTTGTAGTTGTCTACTTTGGTATATTAAAATATGTTCTTCTCTGGATTGGGCTTTATAAATAATACAATTAACAATATTTTATTTGGTCAGATGCCTAAAAATTTGCTCTGTGGAAATCTTGTATTTTCTATGAATAAAATTTTTAGAATATTTTATTCACTTTGTAGATTATGCATTGTGTCTTCTTAACAGAAAGTAGAAACCTTCCACTGTAATTTTTGATGTGCTTGATTCATTTTGTTGAGTTTTAAAATCAATCATCATGTTTTCTATTTTAGGTCTTTAATTGAGATGGTTTTAAAAATAGCATTCAGTGCATGTGTTGTTGCCTGGTTTAAAGGCAGAATATCTTAGCAGTTTCCTGCCATGGTGGATACAGAGGATTCAAGGACCACAGGGCAGGATGCATACACTATCTCTCTGAAGGAGTGTGATACAGCACCCGAGACAGACCTGAGCTGGTGAGGCAGTGGAAAAGCATTTTGAAAACTAGTTCCAACAGACATGGTCTCTTTAGAGGTTTCAGATTCAAATATAGCATGATGATGTGATTAGCATAGAGTGTTCATGCCATGCCAGTTTCTCTTGTAGTTTGCACTCTTTTTCTTTCACTCCTCTTGCACAACATGCATGTTGTGCTCATGATGTCTGGTGAATGAGCAGTAAAGATTATTTATAATTAGTTATAACTCAGGAAAACCTTTTTTTTTTTCTTTTAAGATTTATCATTGACAATCATTGTATTCCACTGCAGCACAACATAGTTATTATTAGTTATATGTTATATGTACATAGTTATATGTACATACAATTACAGATTCAATTACGATTAGTTTGATTTAGGAAGAATTAGAGGGTGATTGGCAGAGCTCAAAAGAACATGTACATCTGTCAAGAAGGGACTGTAGGCAAATGAAAATTGTTTATCAGCTCTCTGGTGAGAGGAGTTTTATTAGCAAGAAATAAGAGCCCATGCTAAGACAGATGGACACTTAATTTCATTTTACTGCCAAGGGTTTGTGGCTCATAGGTACATAATTTCACACAGATCTGGACAGAACCCAAATACAACAGTCTGAATCAAGTTTAAAGAAATAGTTTAACACTGTGTAACTTTGGATCCTTTAACTTTTTTCTTACTTCTTAACTTTCATGGAAAGATTTGGTAGCTACTTTATTCTTATACAACTCTGATGAGGTCTTTTTGTCATGATTTCTGCTTACACCATATGAGGATCTGTCCTTATTTATTTCGGTTTACTAGAGTAGTAGTCCTCCAGAGACAGAGATGAGTAAGCCTGTTACTATTCAGGCAGTGAGTATAGTCATGTCACATTTCTAGGAAAAGCGAGATAAATGAGAGCAGACAGCCCCAAATAACCTTAAAAAGCTTCACATTTGGTAAATGAATAGCCTAGTTAAGCTAATCAACTTACTAATCATTTGAGCAATCAAATTGTTTTGCTATAAACCTGTGCATTTTCAAATTTGAGTTGGCAATTTATCCTTATAAATTGTCATTTATTATTTATATTGGTCATAGTGCCTCTATACCCTGAATTATGCCAGACTCCAAACTACACACAGACATCTGTGTTCAGTTCATGATGCAACTGTTGGCTAGGGAGCCAATCTGGCCCATGCACCATATCTCAGTATTACAGCTTTTCCACCTGAATATCTCATACTGTACCCACTGTAATATTAACTGTATTCTATGGATAGCACATATGCTATTCTATTTCCAGGTCCAGAGCATCTCGCACTTCAGAGCATATGGATTGTCCTTGAATACATTTAAAAAATCTTCACACACTCTATGGCAAAGACAAGAAGAAAAAGACTCAAGTTCTGCCAAGAGGCATTTAGATTGGATATTAGGAAAAATTTCACCATCAAAAGGGTTGCCAAGATTTGGAATAGACTGCCCAGGAAAGTGGTTGAGTCATCCCTGGAGGTATTTAAAAAATTTGTAGATGTGGAACTCAGGGACATGGTTTCATGGTAGAGTTGACAGTGCCAGGTTAATGGTTGGACATGATGATCTTATGAGTCTTTTCCAACCTAAATGATTCTGTGATGCTATGAGCACTCTTGTAACACCTCTTCTCTAAAGAGACACAGCATGCTTCGGTCTAAAGCATGATACGGAGCTCCTACACTATACTTCTGGGAAATGGGTTGGAAGGCATCAAGGTGTGGGCACCCCTGAGGTGCCAATGGATGATCTAGTGGACCTAAATTTTTCCCTCAAGTCCTGCTCCTTTCAAGCAGTCCATAAATCAGACTTCATTGAACTGCAAAGTCAAGACCAATGGTTAGAGTCTGGCCTTCAGAATGCATCTGCAGTGCTCTTCCACAGTGGTGGGGAGATCTGATAGATTTAGGTGTGTAAGTCATATATTATGCTGTCTTGTTTTCCTCTATCAACAAAATTCCAGCATTGCAAATGTCTGCTAATTTTTTTGCTGACAGTTCTTTTCCAGCTCATGTTATGGCCCTGCAGTGCTATTACCACAATATAGTAATAACTCTGTGGTAATGCAGTTATTACTCAGATGTGGAGAAGCACATTGTTGTAATATCACATTGACTTGTGCCCCTGCAGTTTCTCTGAAGATATAAATAGCCAAGTTATGCACTACCATGATGACTCTTTAGCACTAAATGTGCAAGGATTTGTTGGAATAATTACATTATGAAACATGTGACTAATTCCCTCATTTCTTTGACCAGTCTAGCCTCAGTTCTGCACAAATTGAAGACCTCATCACCATACAGTCTGTCATGATAAGACTATGTAAATAAAAACACCATTTTGAATCATTCTTCAGAGAGGTCTGTGTATAAAATATGTATGATCCAGCATTGAAAACCTCTTAAAACATCAACTTCTGCTATTAAAAATCTGTATGCATATACGTATAAAAAATAATAGACAAACAGAATATTCTAAGCTACAGAATCAGTTTGTCATTTGAACAGTGTTACTTATACATCTTAAATAATAGCTTTTTATGTGAGTTCTCAAAACATGGAAGTGTGGATTCATTGATACAGAGGCGTAAAAGCAGCAGAAGTGTAAAAGCAGTAAACTTCATTTTAACAAATCAGCTTCTCTATTTTTTTATGTTAGGGTACACAGAAATAATCCATTGTTTAACATGTACTCTCTTGAAAAACACCTATATTTAATATGAAAAAAGTGTTGTAGCAAATAGTTGTGATTAAGTCTAATAAATCAAATGGAACTGAGTCTGGAGTACACTGCTAAAATAAAAAGCTTGGTTTATGTTATATACCACTGTAAGACTTCAATACAAATTAATAACATTAAATATTTCATTAACCTGTAGGCATCACATTGCAACAATGTTATAGTCACACTTGGCCATTTCCACTTTGGCATTGAAATAAATACTGCCAATACTTAACAAAAGCTATCTTCTGTTTGAGGTCATGGTCTTTTCTTAGGAAAGAAATACAAGAACAACCAAGCAAAAATACACTCACTTGATCACTATGGTATATGATATGAAGGGAGGAGAAAGCACTGAGTAAAACAGTCTTATTTGTAGACTTTTTTTCAAAGTCATCTTTTTGCTGAAATTAAAAAAATCAAATTGTCATTGATTTTTTTATCACTACTTGGGGTTTTTTTTATACACTCTTCTGGTCTAGTCCAATTATGTCACCCATAAATTATTGTCCTTTATAACCTTTCTAGTTTTCCTCATTCCATAGCAAATGGTCTTTATATACTCGTCACACTTGGATTTCATGAGTCAGTGCTTTGACAGATCAAGTGTGTGTGGTGAACCAGAACAAATATAGTGGCTTCAAGTTATGACTTTCAAGGTCACAAATATGTAGCATGAAAAACATTCTTGAATTTTCAGTCATTGAATCAGTAAGAAATCTATACTCATCATTGTTATTACCCTTCCATTTCCTTCATAACTCATAAATGTTAATTTTAGATTCCCAAACACTTGAAAAAAAAATTAAATAAAACCCAGTTACTATTACAATACGGTCGGTTTCTGCACTTAATTCTGCAACTCAAAGCTAGTGGAAAGTTTAGGATGGTTAATGAGGGCAACAGTACACAGACAAATCTGTAACCAGCAGAAGATACTTATATAGTGTGGGGTCATGAAAAAAATATGAAGCAATTTCCATTGGAAGTATTTAATACATAAAGTACAGGGTATTTTTCTTTTTTGGTAGATTCATCTTTGTGATCATATAAGGCAAAATAAATTGTGACCCAATCCTGGTTGTAAACTTTGTGCACTAAAGTCATAACTTTTTCAGAAATGGTTAATAAATGTGTACAAGTGACACTTTGCTTTTGCTGCAATGAAGATTCATGATAAAATGACAATGCTGAAAGCCTTCTGTTATATGAAAATTTGTATGGCCTTGGACCACAGAATAGGTCGATATTAATAGAAATATATTTTAACTTTAAAAAATTTAAGATTTTAATAAATATATGCAAAAATTATATACATATTAGCATGTTTTACAAAAATTATTTTAATAATAATGTGAAAGCACAGGTTTGCTAAACAAGAAATATCTAAAATATTTAGGTAAGTTTCTATATTTCAATTACATGTAAAATTTAACAGAACTTGGAAATAACCCATATGTTTTATAAATACTTATAGTTAGCTTAACCTTGAACGTGAACAATGACTCAGTTTTCATAAGATCCACATCCATGTACAGCTTTCAACTGTTACAATCCACATGACAATTACAGTTTATAAATACTTATGGCTAGCTTAACCTTGAACATGAATGATGACTTGGTTTTCATAAGATCCACATCCATGTACAGCTTTCAACTGTTACAATCCACATGACAATTACAGTTGTTTCAATCTATTTGTGGCAAAAGAAAAAGAATATTACCTGCCACTGTCAGATATTTTTGTTTCATGAGAATATTTGTAATGTAAAAAATAATTTTAGAGGGAAAAATTAGAAATATTTTGGGTTTATATTGTACTGAATAGTCTTAATATGGCATTGCATTCAGAACTCTGAATACATAAAATTAGACTGTAACAGATTATAAAAAGGGGAACAATGAGAAAAAAGTCAACCCAGAGGTTAAAGAATAGCATGTATCCATATTTACTTTTTTTGAAGCATGTCAACATTATTTCAGATTAGGACAGTCTTATTGAATAAAGCAACTGGGGCCTGGATACCTGAAGATGCAGATGCCTGTAGGAGGAGGGTGGAAGATGGTTTTTACCCTACTTAAAGTAGCGAGGACAACATGATCGTGACTAACACGGAAGTATGACCCTGTTCCTGCACACAGTAAGGCTGGCACTGCCTTCCTTAGTGCTCCCAAGCTCACTAGAGCCCAGAGCTATTTGTTAACCTGTGATGACAGATGGGTGTAGGGGTGGTAAACACCAGAGAACCCAATTTTAGCACCAAGAAATAAATGGAAGTCTTGGCAGACACAGTATAAGCAATTCTCCGCGATACTGATTGGACTGTCTGCTAAGTACTGGAAAAACTAAGACTGCTTCAGTATATGACAATAGCTTCGGGAGTTTGGGATATCCATGGGTGTTATTAAAATAGCTTATAGTAGGTTTTGAGGTCATTGTCTGTTTCTGGGGACTCCACTGTATTTGTGTAAACATTCACAGGCAAAAGTGATCAAATGCTGAAAGTTATAGTCACAGGACAAAGCTCACAGCTGTACAGAGGGTTAAAAAATTTATCTGGAACATGAGAAGGTCCCACTGCAAGGTATGAGAATCATTACACCCTGTGCTCACCTGACCCAGCTGCAATCTGCTGGATGTTTCTGTTGGACTCGTGGTCATTTTACATCTTAAAATATTAGTGCAGTCATGTCCTTCTGGGCAAGTTCCTAAAACATGCAGATAGAAGTTCCCCACATATTTTGTAAAGTTCTGCTAGGAATTTGAATTTTTCAGCCCTAGAAACCTTTCAATAGACTTCCGAGTCATGCCCAATCCCCAAAGGTGGGGATTATAACTAAGTGATCATTCTCACCATGAGTAGAAACAGATATTTAGAAAAGTGGTAGAAAAAATACATTTAACATAATACTGTGTTCTTAAGCACTGTGCACTTCATTATTTATGTAATAGATTCTAAGTCTTTGCCTGGTAAACAGAAAATATTTAATGTGCGCATATTAATACACATAGATGTCAGGAACATAATAAACTTGAATACATTTAAGTACTAGATGGATTAAAAACAGCTTGCTCTGGTAAGAGGATAGAACACAAGACCTCATCGGTAATTTCCAGTTAATGTTCGATATAAGTTTAAAACAATGGAGTATATCACAATAGATCAGGGGTGAAATCCATCCTTCAGTTGCCCACTGTTGTTAACGGGTGTCAAAGTCACATACCATGTTTAATTTCCTATTAATTGTTTATCTGTGAAAACATTCACTTCCTAACAGAAACAAGTTGACACTGCAGAAAACCTGAGTGAAGAAACGCTGCATAAATTAAGGTTAATGCAGGACCTGTTAGCATGATGTCAGCATGTACTGCAACATTTCTGATAGATTTCTGCCTTCTGAACTTTCAGATGAAGGGGAAACTTGAAACTCATAGAATTCCTTCCATCCTCAGGCAGACGAATATTTCTTATAAATTTTTGTGTTTACAAAGGGGAAAAAAATACCAAATCATCTACATACATACAGAAGTCCAATGCTGGTGGAATAGGATTTGACAATTTGTGTTATTCAGGTTAAATTTATGAACCAAAATTTACCCTGTACTTCTAACCGTTCATGACAACTGTGCACACATATATACACTGATAAAGGGACTTTTGTGTGGATTAGTCATTAAAGTAGCACAGTGGCTCCAGAATATGTTTGCAGTGTTGCTTATGCCTGACATTAAGGAAACATTTGCCTAAATACAACAGACCTCTATAATGTACCATGGCCACTAGAAAATAAATAATTGTCACTAATCTAGGATCTATTTTGTGTAACTAATGTATTTGTAGAACAGTAGAGAGCCTTGGGATATTCTTGATGTTTTCCTCCCCATCCAAATGAAATGCAGTGCAGAGTGTTGGAAAAAAAAAACATTGCTGAGGCCCCCAGCATCAGCAACAGAAAACACCATCATAATTATCTTTGCAACATAATACATTCTGATTACCTATGTACAGCAATTATAGAAAATAACAGAGTTTTTAACATTCTATCACTGAGTTACAGAACTCACGTGAATAATTTATGTAGAATGAAGTAGAAAAGGACTGCCTTTAATTAAAGGTAAACTCTAGAACATTGAGTTACTCAGAGAGTAACTCAAAATGTCAAAAACCCCATCACTGCGACATAGCAGCCAGGTGAAGTCCCTGGTGACTGGAAAAAGGGAAACATTGCACCCATTTTTAAAAAGGGTGGAAAGGAGGACCCTTGGAACTACTGACCTGTCAGCCTCACCTCTGTGCCTGGGAAGATCATGGAACAGATCCACCAAGATGCTATGCTAAGGCACATGGAGGACAGGAAGGTGATTCTAGACAGCCAGCATGGCTTCACCAAGGGCGAGTCCTGCCTGACCAACGTAGGGTTCTTCTGTGGTGGAGTGACTGCATTGGTGGACAAGGGAAGCTACAGATATCGTTTACCTGGACTCCTGTAACAGACACAGTATCCCCCAAATCTTCCTCTCTAAATTGGAGAGATATGGATTTGATGGGTGGGCTGTTTGGTGGATGAGAAGTTGTTTGGATTGTTGCATCAAGAGGGCAGTGGTCAATTGATCAATGTCCAGATGGAGATCAGTGACAAGTAGTGTCCCTCAGGGGTGTGTACTGGGACCAGTACTGTTTAATGTCTTCATCAATGATACAGTCGCTGGGATCGAGTGTTCCCTCAGCAAATTTACAGATAATACCAAGCTGAGTGGTGCAGCTGACATGATTGAGGGAAGGGATGCCATCCAGATGGATAAGGAAAAGCTTGAGAAGTGGGCCTATGTGAACCTCATTAAGTTCCACAAGGACAAGTGCAAGGTCCTGAACATGCACCAGGGCAACCCCCAGAATCAATACAAGCTGGGGGAGAATGGATAGAGAGCAGCCCTGAGGAGAAGGACTTGGGGGTACTGGTGAATGAAAAGCTGAACATGAGCCATCAGTGTGCACTGGCAGCCCAGAAAGCCAACCGTATCCTGGGCTGTATCAGGAGAAGTGTGGCCAGCAGGTCGAGGGAGGGGATTCCGTCCCTGTACTCTGCTCTGGTGAGACCTCACCTGGAGTGCTGCGTCCAGCTCTTAATCCCTCAGCCCAGGAGAGACATGGACTTGTTGGAGCAAGTCCAGAGGAGGCCACGAAGATGCTCAGAGGGCTGGATCACCTCTGCTATGGGGACAGGCTGAGAGAGTTGGGCTTGTTCAGCCTGGAGAAGACAAGGCTCTGGGGAGACCTTATCAGAGCCTTTCTGTACTTAAAGGGGGCTTATAAGAAAGATGATGATAAACTTTGTAGCAGTACTTATAGATATAGGATGAGGTAAATGATTTAAACTAAAAGAAGGTAAATTTATACTAGATATAAGGAAGAACTTTTTTTTAAATTAGGTTGGCAACTCTAACAGGCTGCCCAGAGAAATTGTGGTTGCTTTATCCCTGGAAACGTTCAAGGTTGGGTTGGATGAGACTCTGTGCAACCTGCTGTTGTTGAAGATGTCTCTTATCATGTCAGGGGGGTTGAACTAGAGAAACTAAAAGTGACTTCTAATCCAAACTGTTCTATGATTCTATGATTCTTTTTCCATTTTCCTTAGGGGCTACTGAATATATCATTCTTGAACTTCTCTCTTCAAGGAAAATCTTGCATGTGGTTTTTTATATAATGTAAAAATGTTTATTTCAGTTTACTGGATTACGTATTTTTATTAGGAAATAACTAAGCATAGGCTAGTTTGAAATAGATCCTAGATTTTACAGGCATTAGTTAATGTCTTACCAGCCTCGTTCCTTCAAGAAAACTGTTGGACAAATTGATTTTCCTCTTATGAGGGACAAATCTATTGTGCTAGAAGCGCAGCGCGTTTTTGTCCATCACCTCTGCATGAGGATTTTAAGCTGTTTTCTCATTGTACTGGATCCAGATCAATAAAGGCTTTGAAGATAAGGTCCGAGTTGTTGAGAAGCTTGTCTGTAGGGAGTTGTGTTGAATAAATGCGATGTGTTCCCAAAGCTTTCATTATGCGAATCCAAGTGTATCCAGGTACAGATTTTACAAGACGTTTCTGAAGGCTAGTGTTTTTAAGCCCCTGTCAACTGCATTTCTCAAGTATCATTACTGAAAAGGCAAAAAATGTAGTGTATGCACCTCTACACCCCATTTTAGCACTTCAATACAGCCAGTCCAGTAGCTCTATTCATTCTTTGCTTAAAATTCAATGGCCCCGTCTTCAAACGAGACATGAAGTCTGGATGAAAGACCAAAAATAATGAAAGTCCTTCCACTGACTTGAATAGATTTTAGGTCATTTCAGAAGGGCTTGATATTCTTTTGATTTGTAAGAGGAATAGTACATCCAGCAGTACATCATTATAAAAATTAGGTCCCAGGTTTACTAATGATTGTAAGCTAAGTTAAAATGATCAGATTTACTAGAGTTTAGAAAACTAGCATATTAAAAACAAGTAGCTTTTTCTTGCAAATGACAACACAAATCTAAGTATGTATTTCTAAATATCCTATCAATGCTGAATGACAAAACTTTGTTATTCAAATACTGTTTGTCTTCAATCTGGTTGACTATTCCCTTTTATTTAAAAATGTCATTTCATTGAGACCAGAACATTTCATAAGAACATATTGATTTTAATTACCTTTTCCCTCAGGACATGATCACATTATTTTTTCACTTTAGTTTCTTATTTTGATTTACTTAGTTCTACCAACATCTTTAAGGTATTAATGTATTTTCTATTTAACAGTACATATTTGAATATTTCAATACTGTAAAACATGCTTCTGGATACCATTGATTTGGGTTTTTTTTAACTTTATTCAGTCAAAAATTTAATTATCTTCTTTCTTTCCATTCTGAAATAAAGAGTAATGTCTAGAGAATTTCTAACTCTAAACACTGAGAATTGTTTGCTAAGTCCAAAGAAAAATAAATTGACTAAAACTGCTAGTCTGAGCCTGAATCATTAGAGCTACAGTAGTTCGTTACAATTTCTTCAAAATCACAACCAAGGGTCATGTCATCCACTGTTGTCTTAGCACTGCATTTCTAAACATTCCGGGTACTCCCATGGTTAAACCCCACATTATTACTATTTGTGAAAGAAAATATCAGGTTTTGGTGACATTCTTCAAATAGCAGCGAGAAAAGGCTGCTACTATACATTTTGTAAAAGTCAGTTATTTGCAGATGTTTCCAGAATGGCTTTTACATCCAGTAAAATATAAGAAAGCTTCTTAGCAGTGTAATGCTTCCTGTACCTTGTAGAATTGTCTCTGAGAAACAAAAAAAGATACCAGAGTGTTCTCTTTGCAGGAAATGTGTTAGGAACCCTTCACAGAAAACACATCTTCCATTCTTATTTATTTTCTACCAGATCTCATTCTTATTTGCATTAGGACCATTAAACCCACCTTTGTCACCTAAAGGGTTGGTGAGTTCAGTGAAAACTATGCATTTGCCCCCAGTTAAAAATTTCCTTGCACAGCTACTGTGGCTTTTACTAGCCTTTGTGTAAATGACAATCAGGTTCAAGTTAATGAAAATTTTGCTATCACAGTATTTCTTTTTTCCTCCTTTCTTTTAACATGCATTTAATAAGTTAAGGCCATTAGGTTTCACCTGCTGAGAACTGATTTAAAGCCAGTAACGTCCTGAAAATAAATTAGCTTTTTGAGGATTCATGAGTGAAACCTAGTTTAAACAATCCTTCCTTCCACATAACACATTTATATGCAGTCAAAATACATTGTTTTCACAGAGCTGATAATAGCTTTTGAAATTATAAGCTGATTTCATTCCTACATGAGGCAGAAAATCGTTGGTTATTTGTATCCTGTTTTTAAAGAGCAGTCTTGAGAATGTCCAGCAACACTATTTTCCATCATTAGCCCTGTGGTTGCCTTGTGGAAAACCTCTGTTTCCCACCTACACAGATCTAAGATTTCTACTAACATCCCAGTGGCATGCCTCAGTGCCAAATTCATACTGTTAGGCTTTTGGATCTCAAAACAACTGGTAGATGTTTTCTAGTCATTTTGTGCTTGCAGGGGATAAAGCAAGATGACAAAACTTGTGGTTTGTAGGAACAAGACCAGCACACCAAGGACAAAAGTAGCTGCTCATAATGCTCAGTGAGGCATCTGCCTGCGTGCACCACCTCCAAGGAAAACTTCCTCCTCCCTACAGGTAGCATGTCTTAGCAATCTGATTTGATTGTGCAAAATGCCACTTTGCTTTCCTAATTTCTCCTTTTTACCAATTCCACAGGTCTTTGTGGTTCTAAAATGTTACAGCCTATGGCCCTTCTCTGCACATAGATTTCCTCTGAAAAAAGAAAAGTGATATACAAAAAGTTCTGCCACTTATTTCTTTAAGTATACTTTTACCTGGTGATTTTTAATAATGAAGCTATGTTTTCTGTTGCCTATAGCAAAATATTAGGTATTACTATGAAAAATATTTCATTGTGGAGTTGATTTCTTTAGGCTTTAAATACAGTTTCTTAGAGTTCTTTTTTACATTTTTATTTTAAGTAAACTGCAACCCACCCACGTTCCCTTTACTAATAATGTCCTTGTTCTCCTTCTAAATTGCAGCGTAGTAACGGTGATTATATCCCCAGTAAGAGTCCTGTCAAGCTCAAGTGTAAATAGACCTTGAAGAAAGGAAATGTATTGACCAGAACTTAAAATGTCAGCTTCACTTTGTCTGCAAATAGTGATGGATTTTTTTTTAATATCACCTTGCCAGTTCCCTGTCGGATAAACTAGAAAATTGTGTAGTGGATGGACTCTGTTTTGCATGCAAGGATGCTATTCTGTTGTATCTAGTAGTGTAGACAAGCCTGCCATCAAGAAAACTAAAATTTCAAGAACTCCTCATCATATACCTTTGATTTATTCTATTGCTTTCTTTTACCTCCCTAAAAAAGAGTGTGACTACATTGTATTTTCAACAACTTGTGTCTGACTGACATGCATGGCTTAGGGTTTTGACTACTAGAAGCCTTATTTCTCTCTTCTGATGAGCCTAAGGGCAGAATTTTCTGTGCTTGGTCATTAGTACATGATTTGGAGACGTGTTTTCAAATACTTGCATTGCCATAGATTTTTCTGGATAATAACAATTGCAGTAACATGAGGTGTTGTTAAAGGTAGCCTAGTTCTACCTAGCATCTGGCTGTAGACACTTAGCAGGACATTCTAAGGGCTGGAGCTTTGAACCTTTCCTTTTAATTTGCTGAGAAGAAGTAAGACTTTTCAACCTCAGAATATACTGGAAAATAGCTTGTTATCTAGAGATAATGAGAAGAAGTGAAGGATGTTAGAAAACAGTGGAGTCTCATAGGAATCATGTTATGGAACTTGTTGCCTCCAAAAACTTTACTTTTGAATTGGAGGGTTCTGTTTCTCTTCTCTCTTTGGAATAAGTTTATCTTGGGAGATAAATAAAGTTAACATATAAAAAATCAAATCATAAGTGAAACTTGGTTATGGAAAGCAAGTGCCCATAAATGCCACATGCTTGTTCCCAGGTTTGCAATTATCAGTGGTGTTCAGAGTACGAGGATGTGAGATAGAAAACATGTAAGTACTGTTGGTTAATTCAGACTGATCCCTAAATAATATCTGTTCTTCCCGTACTGAAAAACATGGACAAATAGGACAAGTTTATGGACAGAAGATGCCAGTTTATAGAAATAATTTCTATGGAAAAAAAAGCATTTAATTTGGTGAAGTTGTTTTTCCTGCCAAACAATTTACTTACCATAAAAAGGGTGCTTATCCTACTGCTGTTTCTCATGTCTATAAACATGTGAGACACTTTTGTATATCAGTGGTCCAGAGAAAATTTTGAATAAATACCTCTGATAATAAGAGCAATGTGCAATGTGAGATACAAGTGTGGATTTAGGGTTGTGAGAGATATAAAGTAAAATAGAGGTAAATTAGGTTTATAGTATCTTATTCCATGTAAAGAACCCTGTTTACAAAATCATTGGAATTCATACAGTTGGTAATTCTCAACCTCATCATCAAAGTGATAAGGCAGCTTTTCATTGCAAAATGAAATTTATTTCTATAAGAATAAAGTTATTGCATTTGGTCATTATGATCCCACTCAGCTAGCAGTAATCTTCTGAATAAATCAGATAGCCAGAGCTTTAAGTTTTGCAATAACAACATTCTTCTTCCCTATAAAGAACACGTTAAATGTCTCAGTGAAACAGTTTTTGGTATGATAGTATAGTCTTCTCTCTGCCTAAGAAATCGTAAAGCACCAAGAAACAAATTATAAAGCAGCACCAAGAAAGATATAAATTTGCAGAAATATAAAATATACATCAGTGCCAACATTTCCTTAAAAAGCAAAACAATCTCGCTATTTTGGCAATATTATGTGAGCTGATCACGGACCTCTCTGACCTTGACTGTTTCCATCAAGCATCAGTTTTTACATCTATCTCCCCACTTCCTACAGTTGACAAAGGCATTTTCAGTATTGCTGTTTTCATTTCCTGCTGTGCCTATGTCTACATACAATGCTGACGGATTTCGATTCTTCAAGCCCTTACTTTTCTTCTGCAGCTCCCCAGCCTCCTCAGAGTTGGTTACTGCAATTCTATATATCAGCATTCCCAAGAGTTGCAAATTCCTCCACCGAGCCACCAATTCATGAGCTGTTTATGAAAGATTGCATTGAATAAAAGGGACTTGAACATTTTCTGGTTTTTTTTCATTTCTGAACTCTCTTTGGCCATTCGTGTGTGTGTATTTTCTGGTGGTTTTTTTGCTTGTTGTCTGATGTTCTTCTCACCTAAATGTTAAGGTAGGCTGTGCTGCTGATGTAGAACTGAAAAATGTTCAAACCTCCCCTCAGTCCTTTTTTTTGGTGGAGAGAAGTCTTCCACCCCCCTTTCCTTCCATGATCTGGTTCCTCCCAGGGATTTCTAGGCCTCTTGGAGGCATCTCAGGCAGTGCTACAGGGCTGGAACAGGGCAGAAAGCAGCGTAACTCATCCATGAACCTAAGAGGGTTGAGAGCACAGGAAGCCTCCCTCCATTAGCAGTGATCATGTATTCAAATGATGTTGATCACAAATGGGTATACTTGCTGGACACAGCACTATCCAGGGATTTTCTAATGAACCGCAGGAAATTAAGAACATATTTTCCGCAGAAGAAGAACATTCTGCATTTGGTGGTTTCTGCATATCCGAAGGAAAAGATCTGCCATCAATATTCAGCTTGCCACTTGTGTTATTAGTCCTCAGCTAAAATGGCCATTTATACAGGGAGAGGGAATTAGGTTCACTGAATATTTCATGTTATTTAAATTAATTGTCACTATTGATGACTTTTGCAAAGCGTCTTACACAAAGGGATGAATGCAAGCCCTGAACTGTTCAGCCTGTGCATCTCACCTTAGGCTTGTCAAATTCTGTGAAGCTAATTTCACTGAAAGTGATAAGGCTAAAGAAATTGAGTGATTCTTAAGACCAGGTGTGTGTGCTGAATTTCTCCACTTAATGAGTTGTAGGTGGCTTAACAAATTTAGGAATAATTTAGCCCTTCTTTAAAATTCTTTTGAAACTTGGAAATGTAAGGGATTGTATAAGAGAGATCAGAGAGAGCTTCAAGAGACTCTGCAATAGGCTGTTACATTTTTAGGACACCTATGAATTCCCTACTTCTTGAGGGAAATATGAATTTTAACATCATCCCTGAGCTATTTTCTTTTTATTTTGTTTTGTTTTATTTGTAATTCTGTTTTTAAGACTTAGTTTGCCAACAGATTAGGAATGTCTAAAGATAGAAATAAATTTAATTTAATAGTAGAGTGCCCAAATGTATGCCCATTTTTTCACCCATAGTAAAGCTCTAATAAATTATGTTGTTATCACTTCTTGATCTTCAGGTCTAATGAACAGAATTATTCCCTCTTCTAAGCCTTCTTTTTCTTTAATTTTAATATACTGAAATCTAAATTAGGTACATTAAAGGGATTTTAGGTGAAAATATGTATAAAATGAGCTCTTGTTTGGGGAAAGGAAATAAACACAAAATGAGATTTTTCTGAACAGGTGTATATGTTGGCTGCTGAAGTTATTTGTTGTAACTAAGTTAGTTGAAACTTGTGATAAAATATTTTTCCCTTAGGAAATGGTTAATGGGAATGTATCCATCTTTATTAATTTTATAAAATATAATTAAAAATACATGTGCAAATGAACAGAATACTGTATTTAAAATTTTCCTTTTAGTTTTGTTTTGAATTGTGTGTTAGCTTGTCATATTATTTTAAAAACTGGCCCTCCGACTGGAGTAAAGCAGTTGACTGATATGTTGATTTCCTTTAGCCTGGTTTTTTTCAGGGAAATTCATCATTTGATTCACTATGAAAGCAGCTTAATCTCTTTTTGAAACAGTAGAATTTACGTGAACTCCCTTTGGATAGTGGTATAAATAAATACAGATATTAGCAGCAATTCCACTTGGGTGATCTTTTTGCTGTTATCCTTTTCAGGCAATTTTGGGTGTTTTCTGAGTACATTTTCTTACTCATAACAAGTAATCTAAATTCTACATCCTACTAATGAGGACCAAATGCTGATTTCTGATATAACCTATAAGAACAGCAAACATAAAAACAAACTTCTTCATAACAGGATAAAAACTTCAGATGTAAACTCACTTTAAGTAGTCATGTTTTGAAAGAAATGGCTACCCTTTTTTCCTTGGTTTATTTTAAAATAAATTTAAAGAAGAAACCTGGCAAGGGCACCTTTTACAAGGTCAGATTTATAGTATACAAAGAAGGTGTCCATGATTTTTGTATAGAACTGTAAATACGTGCCATACATAGGCGGTTCGAGTCAGGGGTTTTTACATAAAAGTACTTCTGAGAAACATGAAGCATTCTGAAGCTGAAACAAAGAACAGAATGGGTCCAGAATATGTGATTAGCCACTTATGCATGTGACTCTAGCTTGTATAGCTTGGCAATATATATCTAAAGCACAGGTGTTCAAATTATTTCACAAGCAGGTCAACTCTGATAGCATGCAGAGTTGTCAGAAGGTGTGCAAGGCTGTTGGAAAATGCAGATGTCTGACCTATTTCCAGGTGAGTGCTGAGCACTAGCAAATGAGCAGCACTGATGTGCGAAAGTCAGTGAGGTGAGAGGAACTCAAGAGCTGCAAATTTTCACACAATAAACGTACTAACTAAAACACTTCAGAAATGTTGGTACAAAAATTGGATGCACTTCACTTGGAAAACATTGGCTTCAACAAAGTACTTCAGAAGCTTTGAGAACAGACTATGTCCTCTTAATTTCATGTATGCGGGGGGGTTGATTCATCAAGCCTTTGAAGATAAATTTGTACTGAATTTTGTTGTGAATACAATGAAATAAGAAATGAATTAAACATTTTTATAGTGATACCATGGCACTTTAATTTGTTGGAAAGTTCAAGAAGAGAAAATGTTAACATCCTATGTTTCTAGCTATTTCACTAATGTAATATTATTTTTAAAAAGCATGAGGACAGACAGTACAAAAGTGAGTTATCTTTCTACATTTGTTCAGACAACTGGAGCGCATCTCATAATACTAGTTAATCATCTGTAAAATAAACTCTTCAAAACATTTCCTGCTGCATCATTTAATCATCATTTTGGTGGTTAAAAAAAAAATAATAAGGCCACAATTTTAATAAGCTAATAAAGCTAAAAAGTATCTATGAGAACATGGACTTATAGGGCCAAAATATTACTGGCAACTGGGATTTGACTAATGCTATGTTCAACATTGAGTCTAATAGTTTGCATGGTAGCAAGGGAAATTAGATGGCGCAGCCCTTCCCAAGGGACCTGCAGAAGAACCAGGCTAATTTAGCACCACCTAGGGATTATCAGCTTTCAAAAATACAGTTGTATGTTCACAACAACCAGTGGCAATTCCCACATAGGCAGTATTCACTTTGGTTCAGTCACGCAGCAATTAGGACAAAATGCCCAGTCACTGTGCCAAAAAATAAACACAACTCCTATGGGGGAGCCCACGTCCACAATTTATCTCAAGGTCTAAGAGCCAGAGGTGAGGTTCGCCAGTGCCAATAACTCAGCTTTTGGGTCGTGTGAAGCACGTGGCGCCATTAAAGGGCAGTCCAACCCTTCCTGAGCAGCAGAGATGAGATGGATCGCTCAAAAAGGTGCATTTTCCTTGGTGTGGATAGTCATTCACACGTTGTGATTAATGTTTGCAGAACTTTGCTCATGCAGAGAAGTTTTATAAATAGAAAAATGTGTTTTTCCCATTCTATACATGATGGTTTGATGTGAATAATGCTATATATATAGTAACTGACTTTTAGATCAGTGATCCAACTGCAACAAAGTTCAACAACAAGTTAAATTCATGCTTGCTTTCTCATTGTCAAGATAAAAATGAGCTGTAGGTCTCAGTTTGGTTCCCAGGGAGCATTTCTTTTCCTCAGCAGAAAATCACAGCTCCAGAATCAATAAATAGTTTTCCTTGTTGGTATTATCAGCTGAGTAGCAGAGGATTGACAGAAAATGGAGAGTGACTCGCCTGCTATTGTAGGGTTGGTTTATGCAGTGAAAAAGATGTGTTTTTTACAGAAGAACTTTTATTTTGGGGAGTTTACATTGCTACTTCATCAGAAAATATACAGAGATACAGGTCTTTTGCTATCCATCTAGCACTTAGCCAAGTATTAAAAAATATGTAAAATGAATGATCAAATAGCTCTAAATAGGCCATCTTCAGAAATGGATATTGCAGATCTGAGGATAGGCCCCAGTGCACACATAAAGCTCTGAAAAATATTTATTTATATAATCAATCAATTCATTTGTTGGGTCAGGACTCAAAAAGCCCTCTCCTCCTAATAATAAAACTGCTGTGTCTAGACCAAGCTATTTGCTTGGGATTGTCTTTGAGTTTTGTTTTGGGTATCCTTCCATAATACTGTCTTTCATTTCAAAGTTAACAGTGCCTCATGATCGCCTTATGATCTGGGCTGAATCTAATTTTAACCAGGATGGCTTTTGCTTTGTCCTCATTTCCTAATAATTAAGAACAACAGAAAATGTACCATGACATTGTTATTCAGCTGACAGTCATTTATGTAGCCTTCCTGAAAGCTAGTCATTGAGACCAAAGGAATTATGATTTTATTTTCTTCATGATGTTTTATACAAGACATTTACTTCCTTCACCTGAAAATGTAAAGATACTGAAGAAAAAAAAAAGTTGTTACAATAGACTATTTCAGCTAGAGATTTTTATTGAATGCAGTAGGGATTTAACCTTTTAATTAGTAGGGATTTAACCTTTTAATTAAGCGTTATTGCAAAGAAGGATGGCTTTGAACATTGGTAAGATCAGTCTGCAAGAAAGAAAACTGGTTATTGCTTCAGAGAGAACTTTACTAACTTCTAAAGCTTTTGACCTTCCCCTTTGTCTTCCCCTGCTTTCTGCAACTATAAAGCCAACCAAAAACCTCATCAAGAAGAAAGGAGCAAAATACGGTAGAATTCAGCACAAGGACAGGCAGACAGAATGATGACAACAGTATCCAACAGAAGTGCCAGGCAATAACTTTCAAAAGCAATGAAGTTTGAGGTATGCAGGTTAAAACATGTAGGATCTTGATTTTCAAGAAAATGGGCTGGTAGCAAATTTCTGTCTAAATCGTTGTCTGGTGCCCAGAGAGTCTTCTATGCCATATAATACCAATTTGAATTTTCATAGCAATTTTCTTCTCTGAAGGACTTTTCAGACATTTTTAACCCTGCCATATACACAGTATAACATGACACAAAACAGGTGTCTGTTCATTTAGGCACGGACTCTATCCTGTGTTTGCAGAGACTCAGAGCCCACTTGGCTTATTTAAAACATGAGTGCTCCAGATCACGTAAAAATAATTAAGAAAATATGCCTATTCTTACAACATGACTGTGGAAGGAGATCCGAAAATAACTATAGCCCAAACAAGAACTAAAGTGTCCATCCAGCAGAGTAATTTCTGGCTGATTTTAACATTTGAGTTCAAATGTGAAAAATGCCTACCCGTACAAACAGGACAAAGCCAAAGTCTAGCTGCCTCGATTCGAAAGCAGTTCTACAGGGAGTAAAAAATATGCATATAGCCCTTTCTTTCTTTCTTGCAATTTTCCTAGCTACCTGCAGTTCTGTTCACCATGACCAACTCATTGCATTGGTCCCAGTTAAGCCCTGTGGGACTTGAAAAACTAAGGAAGGCTGTGCTGACAGGCTTGCTTGTCCCTTCAGAAGGTGAAGATTTAATATCTTTATTAGTTTATTTTTTAAAAAAATAAGTAGTGGTGGTGATAAGCTGTTCCTTCTTCATTTCGGATAAGATATGGTCAAAGGAGTGCTGGATTCATTCCTCTGTGGGCTCAAAGGACGTAAACCCAAAATATTTTCCTATTATATTAAACTCAGTGTAGCTGCAGGTGGTGCAGTTTAATGGGATACTCTCTTCCTGCTCAGCTCCTGACCTGGGAGTAGTCTTACCTTGATGTGTTGCCATCAGATCAGTGAGCTGAAGAAGCTTCCCCTGGAACCATAAACTCCTTAGATTAGGAAGTGATTGTGCAGAGGCAGAAATACTGATTTTGGTGATAATCTCAGTAAAGCAGATACTCCCTTCTTCATACAATGGCTTCATGTTTCTGTACATTCCTTTTATGAAGACAGCTACTTTGCCCACTTGTGCCTTAACCAGGGGTTTATTAAAGTATCTGACAGGATGGATTATTTTGCCACAATTATGCTGGACTGAAAGGCTGTAGAAGGATTAAGACCTGAAGGTCCAAAGCTGCTTTTTCAGTAAGTGCCCTGCTTTAAAAATGTTGATCTCGACTCTTATGGCTGTCAAGCACATGTAAATTCACCTGATACAAATGTGGTTTGCTGGCCTATTGAACGCCTAGTTAAAACATACTAAATCCATCTTTTAGTTAGTAAAAATTCATAGCTTTTAAAAGAGAGGACTGATA
This sequence comes from Eurypyga helias, assembly GCF_000690775.1. Lineage (NCBI taxonomy): Eukaryota > Metazoa > Chordata > Aves > Eurypygiformes > Eurypygidae > Eurypyga > Eurypyga helias. The sequence continues at coordinate 66,010 of NW_010271405.1, forward strand.
AAAATAGTAGATATTTGAGACTTGTAATAACTTTTCCAGCACCAACAAAAATTGGCTTGGTAGAAAAAGAACATTATCTTCAGAGGTAATGGTCTGGGTTAATCAGAGTGACAACAGCGAGATTATTTTTCAGGTTTATGCACACAGAACATTTGTATTTTTATTTAAGAAGAGACAGTTTTCCACAAAGACTGAAAAAATCAGTACTTATCTCTATACCTTCTTCACAGTAGAAGAAGCAG
>NW_010271405.1:66264-68148 GCF_000690775.1 Eurypyga helias
TTTTATGTGTGTATACATTGTGTTCAAAGAACAGTTAAGGGATGGCACGGTTATAAAGTTAAAGACTCAGATTTAGGAAATGCAAGAATTAAGATGGTCTAAGCAATTTTATTTCAGGCCCTCTGTGGCCATATATTGTAGTGCATTATTATCATATAACTAAAATACAATTTTAATTACACAGTTATTTTTGTTTTCACAGGCCCTCTGCTTCTTTCAGGCATGGGGAGTGGTGCTTCATATGGCATTTTACATTCAACAAATGTCTCCATGCTTTATTTAATGCATGCAGTTCTAACTGTGCTACATTTACAGGATTACAAATTTTCTCACAGATTTTCCTGCTATGCTGAGCCTCAGCACAGCATCTGAGTATCTCATAAACATTAATGAAATTATTTTTCACAATAGCCCTGTGTGATTAGAACTATTACTTGTTTAACAAAACCAGTAAGATCAAATGAGTCCGCTAATTTCTGTGTCCACCTTGTAATATCAAGAATGAAATTTATCTCATTCAAAATGTCTAAATCCTAAGTTGCTTTCAGTCCAAGATAGAAAGAAAAAAAAAAAAAGAGAAAAAGTGCCTTCCATGAGGTCTTCTTGGATAAATATACATATAACATTGTGAAGTTCCACCTATTAGCAAGGGAACCTGGCTGACCTGCTTATGCCAGAATTTTAAGTTTCAGGTGACCAGTGTCAGCTGATACCAATTCCACCTTAGCCTGACTTCTTGGAGCGCACAGGAATCCACTGCTTTTTTCTGTACAAAGCCCAGCCCTCCCTGATTTCAGCTGCAGCTGCTGATGCTCAGCACTTCTGCAAACCTGGCATTCTGTGTCTACCAAGACATTGCAAAGTGAGGAATATCTCATTTCTACACCTGTGGAAAGTTTGAGTTTGTGAAATGCCTAGTGTTGCATGAGATTCCCGTGGCAGAAACAAGAATAGAAACTGTTATCTACAATAGCATTCGCCTGTCAGCCTAAGAGCATCCTTTTGCCTCATGCAGTCTTTGTCCAGAATCCTCCAGTTTCTGTAAGAAAAGACACTGGAATTCTGGACACACAATTCCTATGTCCTTCAATGCACAATTAATTCCCAAAGGACTTTCCTGTTTGCACAGTGAATGTGATAGGGTTCATGAGGAAATCATACTTCCTTGGCTGTTGAGCACTTCACTCTGAGGATTCATCTTTCTTTTAACCTACTAATTGAGTCTTAATTTGAGCAAAGCAGAGTCTACTTTCCCTCCTAGGTTTTATTTAGGCTTGGGACTGCAGAAGAAGCAAGGGTATCAATGGGAACGCTTGCATTCAAGAAGGCCGGGAAATAGGAATGTCTGAGCGATGAAAGGTTCAAAGTTCAAAAAATGACTTTCCACAGCCCTAGATGGACATTCTACACAACCCCGCAAGGGGCAAGGCCACGTCTTCAGAGCCACACACCTGTGCCATTTGGGTAATTGCTGGGAGTAGCTATTGCTATGCAAATTAGCCCCTGAGGGAGAGAAGGCAAATTATTTCCATAGGGGTTTCATAAGCAATTTTGAGCATCAGAGCACCGCAGATGCTAGAGATCTCTGTTTTTTCTGTTTTTACCACAGGAGCTTTGGTTTTTATCACCATTTGCTCCCATTCCCTGTTTTGATGATTTTTCTGTTCCTTCTCTTTCCTAGAGAAATCTCAAATCAGCCTTCCTTGGATTTGCCATTACACATGATAAATCCCCTTCCTTATTTTAGCATTGGCAGCTAAAGCTCCCCGTATGGGATTATGTACGTATCCAAGGGAAGAAAGGACTCAGAACTTTTAATCTAACCTTTTCTTACTAGTAATGCTGCCTCAAGGAATTATTCTGCTCCTCCTTGACTTTTCATTC
>NW_010271405.1:68177-68581 GCF_000690775.1 Eurypyga helias
ATGTACTTATTTGTGAGGCTGGGAACTCCACAAATGTGTAATTTATGTTCAGAGAAACTTGTAAGAAACCTAATTTTGGTCAGTGACTGATCAATAGGAGTAAAAGAGCAAGATGGGGGACCAGGATTGCACAGTGGAGACAGATGCAGGATATGGACAACTACCCAAGCCTAGCACTGCTGTCAGGAAAACCCGTACTATTGAGTGCACCCTCTGCAAGTTTGCTGACAACACCAAGCTGTGTGGCGCGGTCGACACGCTGGAGGGAAGGGATGTACAAGGAGAAGTGTGGCCAGCAGGTCGTAGCGGGGATTCTCCCCTCTACTCTGCTCTCGTGAGACTCCACCTGGAGTTCTGCGTCCAGCTGTGGAGCTCTCAGCATCAGAAGGATATAGACTGGTTGG